>NW_028277599.1:192850-385701 GCF_059751315.1 Micrasema longulum | reverse complement strand
TATAAATATATATTGTAATAGAACCTGAGACATCGTCTATGGGAACGCAGCGGATTAACAAACTACGCATGCGGAAAAAAAATCCACGTGCACCAGTTAAAATATTAAATAAAGGCTGAGCAGAAAGCATTACGCGTCTTGCCATTAATTAACAATAAAAAATAAATCATATAGAATATAAAATATGTTAATATTATTCCGGTTTCGCTTTCAAAGTCATGCAAATGAAATAATTACTTTGTGAACATTTCAAGGTAACTGAAATCATTATTGTCGGCATTCGCTTAGCCGGAATTGAATTCAGTACATCCGCGTCCGGATTTGCCTTTTTTCCAGAATTGGGTACTAAATTCTACCCTTGTTTAATCGGCGTGAAATGGCACAAAAGACACGGTACCGCGAGAGTAGCAGTGGGTACAGAGTACAACCTTTGTACTAATGACCCGTATCTGGTTCCACGCGGCCTTTCGGCCAATCAGCGATGGGGTGGGTGGATTTTTCACTGAGTGGTCCGTTTTTTCTTTACCCTTATATTTTTTCTCCGTTGCTACCTGTATTTACATTAAATTAACGTCATTCTTCCTCCTCGTTACGTGATCTCGGTGTAAGTCTATCGTTCACCGTTCGATTCTGATGCGATTGCCAGTAAGCTCTTTGGGGATTATGCATTAAGTATGCTTTGGCTTTTAAGTCCGCTTATAAAACGAGGTGTAATTTCAATTTCTCTTTGATTTCCCGGCGCTCAAAGTACAGACGCGGGCGATCGGGTTTTCGGTTGAATCAACGATATCTGATATGTACGTTACGTATGGCTTGTTCACTATGAACTTCGTATGAATAATTCCTTTGTCAATCTTGTCACGGAATAAAAAAATGATACCCTTAATTAGGACTTAGTTAAGATACCCCAATAGAAGGTAAGTAGAATTGGATGGACCTTATATTAATTAAAAAATATATTACATGCTTTCAGTGATATTCCGTCTCTGTTGCATCGATATTTTTTTATATTCCTAATTAAACAATGTTTGCTATAACAAATGTTGACAGAAGTCAAGATTTGTTCTTCATCAAATCTTCTAAGAGCAACATTGGTTTTTAGCCCCATGTCCGAATTTGCACGTCACATAGGTTCATCATTTCTTCGCTCAGCTTGGGAGTTTTTTGGAATAAATCGTCCTGCTTTTCGTAGATTTTTACATCACATATACTATACAGTGTGAGAAGTAGGTGGATTGGCATGGCTTAACTTGAACTCTTATTATGCAGACCGTGTTATTTCAATAAATTAAAAATTAAAAAAAAAACAAAAAGTCAATTGATGACTCTCATAATCTACAAAATGACCTACATTCTTTGTCATCATGAAAACGACTTATTTTTAAAAATAAATAAATGTATGTCTATTAAATTAACAAAAAAAAAACGTTTTTAATTATTTAATCGACAACACAATTTTAATGAACGTCGAGACAATTCGAGATCTTGGGATGTTTTTTGATAACAAACTTAAATTCAACCATCACATTGACCACATTCCCAAGAAAGCGTCCAAAATCTATGGATTTATTTTGCAAATATCTAAGCCATTCAAAATCCAAAAATTACAATTGCCTTGTATAATTATTTTGTTCTTAGCTTACTTGAATTTAATTCTATAATAAAGTATCTTAATTATAATATTCATATAACGCGGATTGAATCGGTGCAACGTAAATCTTTAAAATCGTTAATATTTAGAATTGGATCAAATCCTTTCATAATTAACTATTATAATCGTTTTAAGTATGTACTTTCATATCTTTATAAATTAAAATTCAGAAGGATTTTGGCTGGTTTGATATTCTTGCAGAAATTATTATCTAACTGTATAGATGCCCACGATATCCTTGCTTAGATAAACCCCAATTTTCTCAAATTGAACGGCTCGTGTAATAAATAAGAAGAAATTGCCTTAAGGCAATATGCCCGCCCTTATGCGCATATGTCTGTAAAGTGTATATGTATATAACAGGAGCGCATCGTGTATAGAAGCGATTATGCGCAGCTTGCCATTATATTTGACTATCCATAATAATGTTTTATGGTAACTTTATTTACAGAAAAACAAACAAATAATTACTTTTTCTTATAAATCATTGCCACCGTTTGTATTTTCATCCAAATATAAATAAAAAAATAATAAAACGTGCCCAGCGCCAGCAATGAGCCAAGAAACTAGCCGATTCTTCAAGCCGATTTATTCATACAAATATCTGTACTATAATATTTTGAACACCTTAAACCTAGGCGGGATTTTTCTCCTAGAGTAAACTTGCAGATTATCCAAATTCTTGGAAGGGACTATTTTTCTTTGAGATGATACTTTTGACATATGACTCGCAACACATGTGGCGCTCGACGCGCCCGTTTTTGGCATTATTATTTCTAGAATAAATCGGCCAGTTGATATTTCAATTATAATGAGAATACCCAATACTGACTGAATTCATTGCGCTATTTTTTATACACCTTTATATAAGTTATGTGTTAAATGATAGATAATATAGATTTACAATATGATATATCATGAAATTACGTCGTTTGAGTGTATTTCGTAGATGAGAGTTGTTTTATCACACGGGACCACACAAAAAAGAGCAATTTATGGTATATATCACTTACATTATATTATTATGTAACTACTATTTAGGTACAAATAAATAATATTTTTTATAGCTTACCTTTAAATAAAGTCACTGTTCGCCACTGGTATATAAAGTATTTAAATAAATAAATAACTATATTTAAGATTGACATAAAAAATTTAATTTGTCCGTATGAAATTCGCGGAAACAAATTGGAAGTGGTTAAATATAATACTCTATGGTGTTTCTGAATAAAAACCTTTTCATTGTAACAAACCTTCTGTAACTCGTTTCGTTACATACCTTTGCCTATATATTTATACATATAAGATGGAAGCCGGAAGTAGCGTAGAATAATGAATCCTTTAAAAAGTTATGGCGAACCCTTCGTCAAGTTCTGTCCCTCGTCAAGTAGACCCACATAATGTGCATTCTATTTGATAACACGTGTTTACTATTTTTATGTTTTTTTGCTCTTTTCGAGACAGTGTAACTTTTAAAAGAAATCATTTCCGAACCCTTTCCAGATAATCATTTTGCTAGAGCACAAAGCATTAAAGAAGGAAAAAAACTTTTAAATGTACGAAAATATGGAAATTTCCGTATCCAGACGAACGTAAGCGTACGCAGAACGCGCTAACCCCGACGAGGCGGACTGAAGACAGGATTTGTAATAAACAAGTATTAACAAAATAATCTGTGACCTGTTTGTAAATAAATAAATATTATGTCGTATTGTGGAGTGGTGTGTTGGAGAGCTATCTGATGCATATCATTTCCATGTATTTGAAAGCCAAGATTAAAATTACCTTATTATCGAACCATTGCTCAAGGGCTCTTGCTTCGATATTTTGTTCCAATATAACGCCTAAAGTATAATGTTATTTTAGTAAAATAAATTAAATTAAATTTGAAAACTATTTAATAAAATAATAAAAAATACGCAAAACGACTTTTTTCGGTTTAGATTTTTAGGCTTAGCGAAGCAGTATAGTTATTTACTCTCTCTTATTTTTCAGATTATTGAAAGCAACACAACATTAACTCTATATTAGATGTAGATAGTATTGAAATAACGTGCCTATTTATTAAACGTTTGCGGTCTCAGCCTATTTAATTTATTAGTATTGTGTGTGTTTTATATTATGTATTTTGATTGAACAGGTATTGTTGTCTAGGATAATAATAACCATAATAGAACGTGTGTGATGCAAAATGAAAGAAGTTCATGCAGTTTTCACGATTTGAGAATTAGTACGGAGACGGATTTTCATTTATAATACTACACAAAATTTTTATAGCGCACCATTACCGAGGAATTGTTATGAATGTTCTGGAAAACAACGTGTACGCTAGTGCAGTTTACGTGACATTCTAATAAAACATTATGCGAGAGTTCATTAAAAAAACAGTGGGAAAAAATCATTGCAAACTACAGTTAGTTACAGAAGAATAATTTTTCAATAAAATTATTGGTTTTGTCATAATTTGAGAAATGTCTTTACAAAAGTACCAATTGATGATTTTGTTTAATTATTTTATTTTAATTTTAATCTGTTAAAAAATTATAATGACTTTTCAAATCAAAATTTAAATATTTTTTGAGATACGATCCGTTAAAAGATTATCCCTATTACCGTTAATTTAAATAAGAAAGTTCAGAGTTTTTTTCATAACCGTTAATTTGTTAATAGACTATCAATATAAGCAATTTTTTTTATACATCGTATTTATTTGTTCATAAACTTATAAAGGTTTTAGCTAGGTCCATGTTAAGCCATAATAATTAACAACAATAAAAAATACACAATAAAATAAAGTAAATAATAATAACATGTGATGCAATAGAATAACAATCCAGAAGAATAAAGCTTAAATAATAAAAAATAATATGATACATTATAACATTACAAATAAGGTAACATAAAAAATAATCAGACATGAATATTAAAATACAAATTATACAAATTTGGTTACCTACATACATATTTAAATAAACAAAATAATATAATCATCGAAATAAAAAGAAAAAAAACACCATTAAAATGATAATTGGGGTATGGTTTATAAAGTTTAATGTCTGGTATTTTTCATTTTATAATATTTGACAGCGCCCTCTGTTGGCCGGTCCGGCTTCCGTGCGATGTTAATTTAAATATCGATTATAGTAAAATTGTCTATGAGAAAAAAAACATTGTGACTTAAATTACTTATCTCAAATAATTATTTGATTGTAGTACATATTGCTAGTTTTCAACCTTGCAACATAAAATAAATTATAAATTTTAATTAGCTAAGATTTTTAGTAATTGAATATAGGAATACCGTTAATGTCAAATAAAAACGATACAGATTTAACTCAAATTGAAATGAAAAATTAACGATTTGACATATTATCAAGTCTTCGAATATCTAAATTGATTGATGGGTGAAACATTATTGTATTAGTCAATAATTAATTTCATGCATTAAATAAATATTTAAAGTGTCTTTAACAAGTTTCTATCACAAAAGTCTCTTGTCTTTTGTCTCGTTGAAATAATAATTATATCTTCGTATATTTTTTCTTATATTATGTAGTTTAAAATATAAATGTTTATTTATGTTTACTTTTTATATCTTAATTAAATGAACTGTTTGTTTACAAATCTATAAGGGTTTATTTAAAAACCTGTCGATTGGCATAAATAAATGAAAATTCACCCATTTTTTGTTAAGGACTTGAATTTGAATTCACTGTTTTAGTATATGATAAATCGACCCGAGCGATACTAGCGTTTTCATTTCCATCGAAGCCTTTCTTTATGAATAGCCATAAACGAAAATGCATCGTTCACCAACCCTTTCAATCCACGCAAGAGACCTTCAACTTTTACGTCCTTGTGTTTATTGGGGTGGTTAAAAAAGAAGGCATAGCAATTGTCTGATTTAAAAGAAATACACATTTCATACCCCACAAAATGGAATGGTGGATTTTATTGTATTCAGATTCTGAGCCAATTCTTTTTGGATTGATTTTATTTTATTTGATAATTTAAAATAACGTAAGTACTCATTATTCCAATATGCAATTAATAGTATAACGCTTAATTTATTAAAATAACACTTTATTGCTTTGAGTTAACATGTCAATTTATTATTAATCAGATTCATACATAATCAAAGTAAATAAGAAATGAATATCGACTGTCAAATGTCAGTATATTTATAAAAATAAAATGTACTTACAAAAAATATCTATGACTTTAAAAGGAATAGAGAGTAACATAGTTTTAACACAATTACTAATGAAAAAATATTCAAAAAGACTATAAAAAATGGACAGTGGAGCTAGGTAGAAGTAAAATGGATCGTCTCATTCGCTCAAAGTAATATCGAATCAACTGATCCACAAATGTATAGTTTATGTTATGTTTTTGTTCCTTTATTGTACGTTTTATAATATAGTTGTACAGAAATGAAATATAGACATAAATTTGTAGTGTTAAAACTGTCTGAACATTTTGTTAATTATCTCTGTGTACTAAGTCTTTATATATTCTCACATGTAAGAATATTTAAAAAAAAAACATTGTTAAGTGTCTTCGGCACGGGTAACCCCAGTGAGGTCACAGTATTTTTATTATTAATCATTGTTTATTATGTAAAAATTAAATAAATAAAGAAACGCTACTAGACTGCTAAAAAAAATATATTTTTCTCTTTAACTGTATACGCTTCTACAACAAAGTAATGTTGATATTCAGACTTTGTTTAAAGGGTTTATTCAAGCAAAAGGTGTTTGAAAAGAGCTACTCGTAGTATAAAATCGTGTAATATTTGGATCAAAAAATAGATGAGAAATAGATTGGTATTTTTTGGTTTCAAATTGTTTATTTGAACTATATAGTTACTAGCTTTTGCCCGGAGCTTTACTCACGTGGTATTAGGGAGAAATAAGTTGGAATATTACTTAGGTTTGTCGTTTAGTAACAAGTACATTTCAAGTAGAATAATATTTTTTTTTGAGACCTCCATCTATCGCTAAGTCTATATCTATGGCGATGTATCATATATAGCTAAAGCAAGTAAATTATAAAAATTAAAATAATTAATTTAAATATTTTTTTTGACGTTCCACATTGCCGCCTATTAATTTTCCAATAATGTTTCTAATTGTTGATACTAATACAATATATTTTTTTCATTATTTTTGTTTAGTTCCGGATAAAAAATAAGTATTCTATTATACTTCTCTTCTCTCCGGCTGTCCCTATGCAAAATATGTCTACCGGTCGCTCCGTTGAGACTTGAAGAAAACACAAACAAACAAACAAACCCACTTTCGCATTTATAATATTGGTATATATGATTGATTGACGTTTGCAGGAGATTCTATAAATCATATTTAGAAAAATAAACAAACCACATTTTTAAAAATAATATTTATTTTTTTATAAAACAAATTAAAATAATCGAACATGCATTTTATGAATATAAATACAAATAATATTTATTAACTACAGAGGATTTATAATTATTTCAGGAAAACTTCTGTTTGTCTTTTGTTAAAAACAGTGAGATCTTTTTTTATCTCAAAATGTAAATAAGGTCATTTGCCAATGTAATTAATTCATTTCAAGTGCATAGCAACTGATTGCTCTGTTTGCTTTTAAAATGAACTGTCAAATAATTTCAGGCATTGGGTTTCCTAGTACGAAATAAACAACTCAGTCAGATGAATCTCACAAGCATTTATAAAAGTTTCAGTTCTTTAAGCTCATAAAAATGAACAGACAGAAGAGTTAATAAAATATATTTGTACTACAAAAATAAATGTATTACAAAATAGAGCATCTAGACGTTTACAAATTTTTGGAACTGTATATTATTTAGTCAGGTTTAATTGTATCTCAGATTGCGTCGGTATCGCGAGCAAGCCACAGCTCCGCGCGGCGCGGCGATTGGACGAGAAAGTAAAAATGGCGACGGAAATTACCGAACAATGGAGTCGGAAAAGGCAACATTTGAATATTCAACAAAGCGGCGAACCGAGCTGAAAGTAATGTTATTTCTGTATTTGACACATATTGTTCGGAGAAAATATTTCCATGCGAAAAAATTCGAACTTTGCTCACGAATAAAATAAAATGAATAACATGTGACGAAAAGAGCGACTTTAGGATAAAGCGATTTAGCACTATTCATAAAAGTTCTGTTAAACGCCGAAGTACAATGAGACTGTTTGATTTCTGTGATTTTAACGGCCCGGCAAGTTAACCGGGCATTAAACTAACAAAGCGACGTCCTACGTAGTCTTCTTTTCTGAAGCGCCCTAAACTTTTTATATCCATATTTTTTATTTAAATGCGAAGAATTTTGAGTATTAAAAAAAAAGATTATACAAAAACCCTCACGGATTATTTAATTGTAATATGAATTATTTATGTGTGGGTATACGAAATTTTTATAGTAATTATATGCTGTTTTGCTCCGAAGACCAAAGTTGAATTTGTCCCGTCTTTTATTTCCTCGGGTAAAGCGTTGTACAGTTTAAGTCCCAGATTTATTAATTATATATACGGCCTAAGCCAATTATAACAGTTATATGAAGAAACAAAAAAGAACATAGCATTATGAAGCAAAACTAGTCAAAGGCAATAAGATAATGGTATACAATATATTTAAAAACTCGATCAACATATAGAACTTCGAGCTAACCAATGTCAATCCATCTTCATTCCACACTGTGTTAACCAGAGTAGTGCAGAGATCTACGAAAAGCCGGAAAATCTATCGCAGAGAATTCCAAATTGTGTGACGAATCAACATATTTTGGATGTCGGGACATAAAAACAAAAGCTGCTGTTCGAAGATTCGATAAATAGCAGATTTTGACTTCTGATGACACAGTTGGGAACACGAAAATAAGTTAATTGCGACAGAGATGGGATATCATTAATGGCATTAAGTATTTTGAAAATACATATAAGGTGCATCTCCATTCTACGCTTCTCCATCGAAGACAGATTGAGAGATTGCTTTTTTTCAAAATATTAATAATCACTCCTTTGTTATCCGAGCAACCGTGCTGATAAATTTAATTTGTCCCTGTCTTGTTTTTGAACTTTGTGTAAAAAGTTCTAGCTAGTCTTGTATAATGTAAATGTCCACCACAATTTTTTGTCATAATTTTATTCCATGTCTGTAATTTCGTAATTTGTTATTTTTTAAATTTGTTTGAGCTTCTTTGATTAGTAAAAATCAGGTTTATTAGCTTGTTTTGTCTTTTTGTATGCCTACTTCTCTGCGTTTATTGTTGGACCTCAATATAGTACGTCGTATGTTAGTTTTAAAATGTTATTTAGTTGGTGTTGTAGTTTCCTGTTCCCCATAATGGAAGCAGATAACATTTAAAAAAAATAATTATATAAAGATGCTATTTTATCGATTAATTTTTTTATATGTATCCTCCATAATTATCATTCTTATTTTTAAAGATGAGAGTCAGTGCTATACAAGTTTCTGACGTCACTGGGACTTGTAAAGATCTATTGTGACGAGTCCCCGCGAATAGTTCTCGCCAGTGGTCCCCCGAGGATGCTGCTTCTTTTATGATGTAAAGCATCACATTTACATAGAATAAGTATAAGTGTTTCCTCATCTGAACTGCAAAACCTACATCTAGAAGTTTCGTAAAGGTTCATTCTAGCAAGTTGTTTGTTCAATCTGCAGTGCCCTGTAAAGGCTCCAGTGATAATTCTCACTTGATTTCAGTTGAGCTTTATTAGGTCAAAATCAAACTTTTGGGAGCATCCTTTTAGCAGTGACTTTGCATGGTGCTGACCAAGTTCTTTTTGCCAGAGCATGACGCTCTGCTTCCTGGTCCATGACCTGAGCTCGTTACGAGGAGCACATTTGGGAAACTCACAGTAGGGCTCAGGGCCTATCGGGGCTGTCTCAGCTTCAAGCCTTGCCAATTCATCAGTTGCCTCATTACCGTCAATGTTTGAGTGTCCAGGTACTCAAATCAATGTCACACTGTTACACTCACCGACACCCAGAATTATTCAAATACAATTTAAACATGGACAAGCAAGCACAAAAATCTTTGAGTTAATTTTTTTTCTCTATTCTAATTGTAAAAATATATTGTAAAAATATTAAAACATGAAGATACATTTTAGGTGGCCTCCGTAGTGTGGTGGTTGAGACGCTTAACTTACGCACGTAAGGGTCCGGTTCGATTCCCGGTGAGAATACAAAAAAATAAATGCGATTTTTTTTTAATCGCATTCTTTTGACTTTTGGAATACTTTTTTTTCGATGAACTATTCATTTTAACGAAATGTTTTAATATTTGCGTATGCGTAAAGCAAACTAAACCCGTATATGGAACAACGCGCGCCCTGACGGCGTAATGAATTGTAACTGATACATGCGCATGCGATAGGCGTCGACACGTTCGCCTTCACTCAACACAGTCGTTTGTGTTAATACCATAGTATACGACGCATGTTCGCGAAACATACAATTTATTTACGTGAAAAATTCTTTGTTTTTAGAGATATAAAAATTTTGAAGAAAAAGATTTAAAGTTATTGTAATTGTTTACACGTTACTGGTAAAAAACAAAATTCAACGTTTTGCGGGAAATGATAAAATGCATATCTGCAATACATCTACAGGAGTAATATTAGATATAAAAAAAGCTTTTGATACGGCACATATTAAGACCATGATAAAAAATGATATTGGAGTAAAATCTCATGAGTTCAAACTATTAAAATCATACTTAACAAATCGGAAGAAATACAAAACAAATAAATAAAAAAACACGAAAATACAAACAGTAAATTTTGGAATCCCACAAGGATCTATTTTAGGTCTTATATTATATATTTCATATATTAATGACTTATTACTGTATAATTTTCAAGGAAAAATTACTATGTATGCCGACGACATTAAGCTATTCTATAAAAATCAAACAGACGTATTAACAAACAATGACATACACGAAGACCTTACTATGTTGACTAAATGGACAATCACAAAATTACTCACACTTAATGAAAAAAAAGCAATATTATCCATTTTGAATCCAGAAAAAAACACCATAAAGTAGATGCTTACATAAATAATATACGACTTACTGAAATTGAACACGTTAAATACTTAGGACTAACAATAGACATACAATTGACATGGACAATTCACATCACCAATTTAATTAGCAAGGTTATCGAGTATTTTTTTTTAAATCAAAAACTTTGTTCCAAAAAAGGAAAAAAAAGTATTTACGAAGCCTATGTAAAAACTAAAATATTATGTTATATGCAACTACTATGGGGAACAGGAAATCAAAATAACATAAATAGACTATAAAGACAGCAAAATAAGTTAGTATATGACCCTCTCTATCTAACAGCAACTAAAGGACTTTTTAAACAAACTAAACAATTAAATGTAACTGGACTCTTTAAACTAGAATCATTAAAATATGTTCATAAATAAGCCACTGATGTAATTGTAGACGAAGGATTAAAACTTGAATAAAACTGTAGTAAACATGAACACAATACGAGAATATCAATTAAATTTCGTACACAACATTCTAAAACGAGAAAAAGACAATCGAGACTAATAAACCATGGACTCAAATTATACAATAAACTACCAGACAAAACTGAACAAAAGATGTTAAAAATATTATTATTAATAGTAGAATGTGAATTTAAAAAGTAAAAATATTTTGTTTAATGTATTTAACCCGCAAGGGTTTATCAATTAAAAATTTAAATAAAAAGAAATACAACAAAGTTAAAGCAGGTATTTTTTCCCATATGTGGCATCTCTTGACTTTTTAATTTACTACTCTTATTAGAGAATGTTCGAATGCGTATTCCGCTGAATCTGTTATATTGGCAACTCTTGTTTTACACAGAACAGTCATCACGAGACGCGGAATTTTCCGTAATTATGCGTGGATAAAGCAACATCCACCGCAAAGAGCAACGGTGCAATATTATGTCATTTGCATAATATATTCTATGTTCAGTCAATATTATGACAATCCTCTGTTAGCATACTCGTGTTTAAAAAAAATATGCATAGTAAAGCCGCACATATAATTATCATTTGCACTGACATTGCATAATTTTTTAAAAGCACTGTTAACTCGGTTTTATGCACATAATAATGTATGTTATTCACCTGTGTGTGAATTTGTACATAAAAATACCTACCATAGCGGACTAACCTAGTTAAAACAGTATGGACAATATATTTTTTTGGAAATTTGCGTTCTTTTATTAATTTAGCATATTTGCGTTCTTATGAATAAGCGAAATATTTCAATTTTGGTTGCCATTTTCAACGATTTGTGAATAATTAACCATAAAAAAATGTAAATTTATTCATTATTCATTTAATCATTCTTTTTTTATGTAATGAACGAGAAACTAAAAATAAACAAATTCTTCAAAATAAGGCGATGAGGGTTATACTCAAAAGAAATATCTATTCAAATGTAGAAATAATGCACAAAGAAACTGGCTTGCTCACAGTGAAGCAGCAAATTAAATATAATGAAGCAATTTTTATACATTAAATAATTAAGGAGATGAAAAAAATAAAAACAATAATAAAATTTAACCATCAAAGTCATACATATGAAACAAGGTATAAAAAAAAGATTACCAATGAGGAGAAAAAAAATATTTCAAAACTCATTGTACATTTAAAATCAGTTAGAAAAAATACGTTATTGAGAGATTTTGATACAAACTTGTAATGTTATCAAAAGTTTATATTATTTTTTAAGATGTTTTGAACTAACTTAATAAAGCATAAATAAATAAATATCAAGTTTGGTTAGAATGGAGTTCAAACCTTGCACCTCTAATTCGTTGGTCTACGACATAAGTCACGGGACCACAACCTTGTCTATTTAATTTAATTTTTTTCTGGTCGTAAAAAAACCGCTTTAGAAAATGAGAAACAAGTTGCGGTAGTGCAGGGTTCCACCCTTGGACTTTCTGACCGGAGACCGCGAAACTTTTAACTTGTTGAAATTGTAATAGAAATTCATCACTCAAATGATGGTATTCTGGATGACCTTGGTTAAAATCCTTCCAGTATTCTTAAATTATTAAAAAAGTTAACTTTCAAGGCTGCTTTAGCATAGACTGTTTGGAATTTCTATATTAAGGACCAGATTACTGACAATTATTTTGTTGAATGGGTTATCTCTATCTACCTTATCATTATCATTCACCAGTACGCCCTCAGTGGTGCATATGTTACTGAATTTGTACGCCTACTGCAGTGCATCTAGATCAGTTATATTACATGAGAGGAAAGGTTATCCGTCGTACGCTTTAGATCCCAGTCCAGGGTCACTTTTATCTTAGTTAATAGTTTTAAACAGTTACAAGACATTATCCAAAACGAAATAAAAAAGAACACAAAAACCAAGGTGAGAAACTTCACAACGTCAATAAAGGAGGGTTGGCTAACTAAAAACATATTTCAAAAAATAAAAAATAAAAATCAAGTGTATAAAAAATGATTAAAGAAAGAAATAACAGTCAACATGTAACCGAACTAAAAAATATTCAAAAAGATTTAAGAAATGAAATCAGAAAATCAAAAAAACAATATTACCAGAATTATATAAAATCAGCAGAAGGCAGCAGCAATAAACTTTGGAAAATAATAAAAAATATCAAGTCTGGAAAAAAATTGCAGTCAGCTAATATAAAAGAAATGAATATAAAAGATTGGATTTTTACAAATGATGAAGAAGAAATATCAAATATTATCAATGAATATTACTCCAATGTAGGCCAAAACCTTGCAAGTAAATTAGATGGACCATGTCTGAACATATCAGAAAAACGAAGAAGAAAAATAAATAGTACCTTTTTTCTTAGACCAACAACGACAAAAGAAGTGTGTAAAATAATTGACAATCTTAAAAAAAATGCATCGCCAGGATATGATAAAATCAAACCTTCACTCATAAAAAATCTCAAAGATATTTTAAGCCCGGTCATATCAAAATTAATTAACATGCATATAAAGTTAGGAATCTACCCGGAAGAATTAAAGACTGCAAGAATAACTCCTATATTTAAAGGTGGAGATCGAACGGAACCTAGTAACTATAGACCTATAGCAAATTTAACTGTATTTAATAAAATCTTTGAAAAATGTATTCATAAACGATTAATGGGACATATTAAAAATCTTAATATAATATGCTTAAACCAACATGGTTTTCAAGAAAAAAAAGGAACTGGAACCGCTCTAGTAAATTTGATTAATTATATTCAAACAAATATGGATGCTAAAATTTCAACCACAGGAGTAATATTAGATTTTAAAAAAGCTTTTGATACGGTTCACATTGAGACCATGATAAAAAAATTAAATGATATAGGAGTAAAATCTCAAGAATACAAACTATTAAAATCATACTTAACTAATCGGAAGCAGTATACCTTTGTAAATGAAAAAAAAAGTAAAATACAAACAGTAAATTTTGGAGTCCCACAAGGATCTATTTTGGGTCCACTATTATATATTTTATATATTAATGACTTATCACTGTATAATTTTAAAGGGAAAATTATTATGTATGCCGATGACATTGGACTTTTCTATAAAAATCAAACAGACGTATTAACAAACAATGACATAAACGAAGACCTTACTATATTGACTAAATGGACAAACACAAACTTACTTACACTTAATGAAAAAAAATGCAATATTATCCATTTTGAATCTAGAAAAAAATGTCACAAAGTAAATGCTTACATAAATAATGAACGACTGACTGAAATTGAACATGTTAAATACTTAGGACTAACAATAGACAGACAATTGACATGGACAATTCATATCAACAATCTAATTAGCAAAGTGGCAACTTTATCGAGTCTATTTTTTAAAATAAAAAACTTTGTTCCAATAAAGGAAAAAAATTTAATGTATGAAGCATATGTAAAAACTAAAATATGTTATATGCAACTACTATGGGGAACAGGATATCAAAATGACATAAACAGACTACAAAGACAGCAAAATAAAATATTAAAGTTAGTATATGACCTTCCCTATCTAACAGCAACTAAAGAACTTTTTGAACAAACTAAACAATTAAACGTAACTGAACTTTTTAAACTAGAATCTTTAAAATTTATTCATAAATTAGCCACTGATGTAATTGTAGACGAAGAATTAAAACTTGAAAAAAACTGTAGTAAACATGAACACAATACGAGAATTTCAGAGAAATATCATACACAATCTTTTAAAACGAAAAAAAGGACAATCGAGACTTATAAACCATGGACTGAAATTATACAATAAACTACCAGACAAAACTAAACAAAAGACTCAGACAACCTTTACAAAAGATGTTAAAAATATTATCATTAACAGTAGAATGTAACTTTCAAAAGTGAAAACATTTTGTTAAATGTATGTAACCCGTAAGGGTTTATCAATAAAATTTAAATAAAAAAAAAAAAAAAAAAATCTATGCTTCATGTCGACCCTGCCGAAAATCAAATCCAGGGCTCTGAGCTTGGTAGGCGAACGCGCCAACCACTTTAATACTACGAGGGTAGCTGCCGAGTTGAAAGCACTCGTCCAGGGTTATTTTTTTTTCTTTTAAAAGAAATCTTTGCGTTTTTATAATATACTCAAATATTTTAATTTTGCTGGCCATTTTCAATGAGTTGTAAATAACTCACTATCGGGAAATGATCAATGAAATCAACTTGTTGTAGAGTGGAGTGCGAACCTTGGACCTTTGATCCACGAGTTCACAACACTAGCCACGGGATCACAACCCAATTCAATTCAATTATTCATTCGCTTGGACACGGATAACTACATATCTGTAATTTAAATTACCTACCTATTATTGTTAACTGCTTTTAATACAATGTAAAAATGAAAAAAAAAAATGAAATTTGTGTTTCCATTGTCATTTAGAATTATTTTAAATAATATGTATGTTAAGAAGGTGAATTGAAACAAATACGATTTGCGAAATCAATTTTAATATTTATTAATTGAAATTCAAAAGTTTGTCCATGTTGAAAACGAACGCGAAAATACAATTTTCACGGAAAATCCCTTTGAAGGTACAATAATATCTTCGGGGTTATTTCTCAAAGGTTATTTTTCAAAGGTAGATGTGACCATTCCCAGAAGGTCAATTCGGCTTTTCCCTTTTCATTTTACCAAGGATCATGTTACGTATAATAACGTTCCTCATTTGTTTTATGAAATTCCAAGTGACATCTATAAAATATTTGTACACACTCGAATATGTATTATATTGCAACGGTGTTAATTATTAAATTTGAGTAAGTATTGAAATTAAACATATTTTGATGTTAAGCGGGAAAGGTAGTTCTAACCGCGCACCAGACTGGTGCTCATGATGGCGGGAAGGGTAGAAGTATCAACAGATGGAAGAATTGAAGGAATATATATGTTCAAATATGGGCAGAATGGTGAATGTTACACAGTGTGTAAGTCAACCACTTAAACCAGCCAATGAAAAGTCATAAGCCTTGTAGATGCCTAGACTTCTTTCTTTTTTTTTAAAAAAAAAGAGAAATACTAGAGTTCTTATTATTTACTCAAATATTAAAATTTTAGTCCGATTCCTGAAAGTCGTTAATAACTTGTGCTAGAAAAATGGAAATCGAGTTGTGGTAGAGTGGGATTTGAACCTGGGACTTTTGGTCCGTGAGTCCACAATACTACCACGGGACCACAACCCGGTTGAATTCTATATTCCCTTCTCTAAAGTATTCTACATCTCTGTTTTAATATATAAAACATTTTTTTTTTGTGTATTATATTTCCAATCCACGGTAACATATGAAATAGCTGGCTGGAGGGGTTGTGCGGCATTACTTTTTAAGCCACTCATAATTTCACAGAAATTACTATTGAGAATAGTGTTTCGGCGCCCTCCAACATACCCGTCAGAATAGCTGTTCCAATACATAAAGGTGCTGGATATGAGACAACTGTACCTCAAAGAAGCACTTACACACTTCTGGTCAAACAATAAGGAGAGGTCTCAGCAAAATGTTCGTACGAGGTTTTCCCAGAGCATGAATGATGTCATACCCGAAACCCGTACGACTTTTGCTCAGAGACGTCCCATATTTATCGCACCGAGAGGGTTCAATATTTTGGAAGAACGTATTAAACTCTGAAGAACAAAAACTATTTTCAAGAAAGGCGTTAAGGACTGGATTTTCCTTAGTGGGAGGGATTTGATTAGGAAACTCCTTGATGATTTTCCGAATGCTTGAGTTTACTGTTTACCATATTGATGTGCCATATACATGTTTTTTAAAATATTTTTTATAATTATTTTTTGTTTCTAATCCTATATTTGTGGTGATATACTCATGTGTTTGTGTCATATAATTGCTCGTCCCATCTCAACACAGGACTTTTAGTCCCATGGAGTTGGGACTTATTGTCTCAAATAATGTACAATAAACTTATGTATGTAAATAAATAAATAAATAAATTATACTCGTATTTGCATGCACATAATATTTATACTTCATCTCACTATAATATACAATAATGACACTGATAAATGGGTAAACTAGTCGAAAATATAATATTAATGACCCGCTATCATCATCATTATTCCCTTTCCGCACTTAATAGTGCATAAAGGCACCGAATCGGTACATCAATGTACAGCGTATCTTGATCATTTTTGGTTACAAAAAGTTAAAATGATCAGTCTTACGTTAATAATGAAATATTCTAGAGAAGGAATACCCTTTTGAATAAATATTTCATATTAACCTTGTCGGGAATCGAACCCGAGACTTCTCGCATGGTAGGCAAACACGCTGAGCTGATTTCGTATTTTTACATGAACTGTTCTTATGTACTCATTTACATGTACTTATGTACATGTACTTGTGTACATGTTCTTTTTAAAATTATTTTAAAAAATATATATATTTTGAATTTTCATTGTATTTTTTGTTTGTTGTTGGTCAGGCTTTAAGCCATTTCTAGTGGCAATAAGTCTGCCATTTAATCATGTTTACTTTTGTTTTATATTTTGTATTTATTAAATTGTATATTATAGGTAATAAATATTCATGATTATTATTATTATTTAGAATATATATTATTATGTTACGATAAAAGTAGTCCTCATTTAATGTTATTGAGAAACATTTTATATGTTAATTTCTACCGATATATTATAATTTTCTTATTAAAAATCTTGATATTTTTATGTTTTTTGTTTATTTATTTATTTTTGTTTTATTTAATTAAGGACTCACTGTTATTTGGCACATTACTTATTACTTAAATTTCATACTACAGTAAAGAGTGAGTTTATAGAAACCATATCTCAATTTTAATTTTAATTATGTTTTAATTTTATTTTCTTTTGATTTCAATGATTCTTTAATTTTTCATATTTAAATATGTACGTAAATAATTTCTATAACTTGTATTAAATATTTATATCTGATTATTTTTTTACGTTGTTTTCTTTAGGATTTTATTATTTATACTTTGTTTTTCTGGATTAATATTCTATTGAATCACAATTTTTCTATTGTTTATTGTTATGGCTTAACACGGGCACAGCCCTTATAAATTCATAAATATGTAAACAAGTGTAATTTTTAATAAATAAATAAATGAAATTATTTAAATTCTAAAATGCGGCTTGATTTTTATGAGAAAACATATTTTTTTAAAATGTAGGTACATTATTATGTTTAGTTTACGAGGCTAACTCAATTAGTGGTATAGTACGTACATATATTAACTAGTGTGTATATGCCACTACCGCTATGATGACAATGTTATTTATATTTAAACAATATTATTTTTGTATTGTATTGGTTGAAGTGATTTGTGATGTCACAAACCTTTTGAAAATAGAACCATTGTTCTATAGACGTCAAACATTTCAAATCGAGAACTCGTTTTGTGTCGTTCGATTTCAGTTTTGAAAATAACCCATTATTTGCCAACAATAATTATTGATAATTATTTTTATGTCTGAAATTTTCTAATGCTTTGTATAATATTAATTATTCTTGTTTGTACTGTTTTCGGATTGTGACGTCACTGTTTATACTTCATTTTATTATAAACATATGTTTATGTAAATATATTCACAAAAATAAACTATAATGTAAACTAAAAATATCACAAAGACTTGTTTCGTTAAAGGCCACTGGAAGAATATGATAGACATAGAAAATTTCTAAAAGTGTTCATATAAAAACCCAAAAATTATATAATAAATACGTTAAAAATTATGAATGCCAAGCTTTTAAAAAATTAAAGTTTATATTCTGACTTTTTTAGGCATATTAAAAAAAACTGATTTAAATAATTCATCTGTCATATAATTTAACATATTAAAACAGACATGAAGAACATTTTACAGAAGATAATAAAGAAGTCCAGGCATCCACAGGGTTTATGACCTTTCATAAGCTGGTTTAAGTGGCCACTTTACACACTGTGTAACACTCTCAAGTAATTTGGAATTACAGCTTAAAGAATTTGTTGAACAATTTTGAAACTATGAAAAAGGAGTGTCTCTGCGCGAGTGTTTATTTACAAAAAAGAATTTTCCACTCTAGTACACATTTCATTCTTTAGAAAGATCGATTGAACTATTAAAGAAATATGTTTTGGTTCTTAAAAATAAATTTGTAGCATATATTATAATACACGTAAGCATTAAACAAAATTTTCTGTATTTAGACGAATATTTTTAATTTAATTTTGACTGACCAGCGACCACGTTGTATGATGAATAACATTAACTTTCTAAGTATATTAAAAGCAGTCACTCTCCACAATTTGAAATGTTTTTTTTAGATATTTAATAAATAATGTAAATGAATGCCTCGACACGGGTTGTGACAAATGAGTTGTTAACACTGAAAAAAAAAGAAAAGCATTCACTTACAAACTTAAATGTTTTTGAAAAGTTTCATGTAAAATAAATAATTAAAGGCGATTTGCGACAATACCTAGCCACTTTAAAAAAATATATGCCGCTATTATATTTAAAAAAATATGAAAATTTAAATGTTCATGGAAAAATCAATTTAAAAACTTATAATTTTATCTACGTCAAATTAATTCAATCAAATTGTATGCATATATCTGCTCTATAAGACCAAACTATGGGAGTCACATCGAACAAAATGTTCAGGAATCAAGGATTTTGTGACTGTGCGATTTCCAAAATATCATAGCTTTTGAACCGAATGAAATAATTTCAATCCATAAAAAGCTTTAAATGTAAAATTGTCTTGAAGTACATATCGAAACAGCGTATCTGAGACTACTGGTGTTTTTTTGCATTAAAGCTAATTGGACTTGAGGTTTTTATTTCAACTTAAAAAAGCAATTTTATGGCGAAAGTGGACGTCAGTTTTTTATTCAAGTATAAAATAGCTTATTGCGATAATTTCTGCATTTTTAACTTCAAAACGGCAAAAGGTGGACTCCCGTGTTTTATTTTTTAAAGTACGGATATATATTTTTATGTTATTCGTAAACACGGTAAAATAGTATTTTATAAACATAAACATACATATATATATATTAAACATTATAGTGTTCTTTACAAAACAATAAAATAAAATAAAAACCTATATAGTTGTGCAATTTATTTATTTTATAAATTTATTGCATAAAAATTAGTAAACATATTAATTAAAAGGGAATATATATAAAACTAACGAATAGAAAATGAAAACGGAGTGTTTTCTGTTTATGATAGCCTCCATTTAACATGGCTCAGCCTGTTCTAAGAGGAAGATTTTTTTTCTTTTAGAACATATGTAGTTCTATGCTAATATAACAATAACATATCAAAAAAAAATAAAACTACTTACTTATAAATGCCTAGCAATACAATACATGCATATATTACACAATTTTTAAAATGACATTGATATTTATTTTTTTATTTATACTTTTACATTGTGTGTATTCTTTTTTTTATACAGAATAATGTTCCCTCCCTGGGGTGCCCGTGCCAAGGGAAACATTTTACAAAACGTGAAACATGCCTTAGATTAGCTTTTTAACAAAGTTAATATAACAATAACAATAAAAAAAACATAATTTATCTAGTCAACCTAATTATCATTAACATAATAAACAATTAAAAACTAGAACAAACATAACCAATTTATATAGACCAATAGAACAAATTTCACAAACAGTACACACATTTTACCTATTTGGTTTGATCCACTCATCGATCCGTGCGCAACCCACTTTCACTATATTGTACCATATTATAAAACTATATGCAAGATATTATACTTAACATACTAAGGTAAATAAAAATAAAGATAACGCAGTAATTTGAAAATGGCAAAAATGAGATATTCTTATTATCAGTTATGCACAGTTCAAATGAGTTTAACAGTGTCTACCGCTAGGTTTAAAAACCGCTAAAGCGAGGAATGCAACGTTTTTTAATAGGTTCGAAGGTTTTCACGGTCTCTGTTATCAATTTGTTTCTTTGTTCGGTGATACCGTGTGTGTTGGATTTGTTCCGACATTTCGGCTACCATTGCAGGAGCCATCATCAGGTTTCGACGGCTCAAATTGAATACAAAATGATTCCCAGCACTACATACTACAAACACGAATGGAAGTGTTCCTACTGTTGACTGTGTTCATTGAAAAGCCAATTGTGCCGTTGCTCGATTATTTGATATTGAGAGGTAAGGTAATCAGTCTAATTCATCGGATATCAAGTCAGAAAAACTCATTTTCAATTTTTTTTACGCAAGCTTTTGTGCATAGGTCCGTGCGTTTGTTAGAAACGTTTCTTAATTAAGCAGTTCTACGTTTTAGGTACTAGTTCAAAGACTGAACAATTGGAGTAAAATATAAATTGAACCCGAAACCTAAAGCATAATAAGTAAAAAACGCGCTAGCCACTATACCACGTATAAAGTAGTAAACATTTAAGTACTCCAGATGAGTAATTCGACTAGGAAATATGTTTACATTTTATTAAAACTCATGTGCTCCCGCCATCCCAGAAGGCCGTTGACAATTTTTTATGTATGTATTCGGTGAAACTTAGAACGGGGAATTGGCGAAAAAGGAAACGAGAGTGCTGTCTGACGATAGGTTCTTCTGGTGGCGTCTGTTGATATCTACATGATTGACTCATTATACGTATATTGGTCTCTGGATAAGCCCAACCTCCAGCCTATCTTTCTCAAAAATCGATGTTGAACTGATTCAATATTCTTGATGTGAACATCAAAATATGGAGACCAGATAACAGAGGAATACTTTAGGTGCTGGGCGAAGTAGGGAACAGAAGAGAGTTTTAAGTTAATAAATATTATTGATTAATTTTCGAGCCATGAAAGGGTTAAACCGGCAGTAACTGTCACTGCGCTGTTCGATATGTCGCATTTCGGCTTGTAATAAAATGTCTACACATAGCGGTAAAGTGTAACATCGCTCTGCGTACACCGGTAAAGTTAAAAGCGGAGTTATGCAATATGTTGTTTGGTACTGCTTTCCATAGTGGATTTACAAGTCTACCACCATTATCTTCAAATTAGTGCTGGGCGCGCGGAATCGACATTTAATATCGATATTGAATTGATTTATTTGTTTAACTTAAAAAATTTTTTTTTAGAACTTCTTGGGATTATTTTTATAGCTGTGTGAGTTAAGACATATGCGCACACTAAAATAAACACGTAAAAAAGAAACAAATCATAATAAACAGGAGTAATAACATTTGATTGCTGCACATCGTTAGGGACGAGGTAAACAATTTTTTTGAAGTTCGTGATTAGCAATTAGCAAAAATTTACAACTCTGTTTTCCTTCCATACATACTTTTATTTTCATTTTCTTTTTATATATCCTGATATTTTTATGTTTTTTAATTATGTATTTTTGTATTATTTTATTGAGTACTGATTATTATTTGGCATATTATTTATTACTCATATTTCTTACTACAGTGGAGGGTGAGTTTAAAGAAACCATATCTCAATTATAATTTTAATTATGTTTTTTATATAAATGTATATTTTTTTTCTATTGATTTCAATGATGCTATTATTTTGGATATTTGATTATGTATGAATCTAAATATGTATAATTTATATTTTTATATTTATGACTGATTATCTTCTTTTAAATGTATTCTTTGGAATTTTATTATTTATTACTTGTACCTTGTTTTTCTGGATTGTTATTATATTGCATCAAATAACATTATGTTTGAATCTAATTAATTTTACTACGTTTTTTTTTATTGTTAATTATTATGGCTTGACACGGACACAGCTTAAAAAGCTTCTATAAGTTCGCTTGTATTTAAACGAGTGTAATTTTAAATGAATAAATAAATAAAATAAAAAATATCATATTGTTTTATGGATTATATTATAAGTACACAACAGTCATAAAAGTATATAAAGAGTTTTAATAAAATCAGGCATTATGTATTACTTACAAATAATGGCCTCAAAATTGAATAATGTGAATGAATAAGGAAGTTCGGTGTCTTTTTTTAATTTTTTTATTCGCTGATAGACAATTGAACTAAGCCAAAAATGTACATCTGCTATCTTTTAACTTAAATATGTCATGTTTAAACAAAGTCATAATTTTGAATGTAACACAGTGCGTAAAGTGGCCAATTAAACCAACCAATGACAAGTCATGAGTCCTGTAAATGCCTATACTTCCATATTCCCTTCTTAAAAATGTTTTTTCTCTCTGTTGCAACAAATTTAGATCTAAATTCCCTCCCGATCGACTCCCTAGGGAGGAAATACAGCCAGTCTGCAAACATTTGGACAAACTTAAAACATTGTTGAATTAACTTTAAACTTCACTTTATAAAGAGCAATTGACACTTTGGTACCGTTCATTCAAATATTCAAAAAACTTTGTTAACGTGTGAGAGACATAACGTTTTCAAATGAAATAATCTAGTGTGTCCACTAACATAAACGACATATTTATATTTTCTTGGTTCGCCGACATGCACTAACCCATTAACATATACATTTCTATGGGTTACCCAAATGTGCTCTCAGTAACGAGCTTAGATCATGGGCCAGGAAGCAGAGCGTAACGCACTGGCAAAAAGTACTTGGTCAGCACCATACGAGGAACTGATAAAAGGGTACTCGCAAAGGTTTGCTTTTGACCTAATAAAGTTCAACTGAAATCAAGTGAGGATTATCACTGGAGTCCTTACAGGACACTGCAGATTGAGCAAACACCTTGCTAAAATCAACCATTCCGAAACTTCTAAATATAGGTTTTGTAGTGCAAATGAGGAAACACCTATACAAATTATATGTGAATGTGATGCTTTACATTATAAAAAAAAGCCGCATCCTCAGAAGACCACTGGTTAAACCTGAGGATGTTAAAGAGCTCGCCTCCTGCCTCGTAGCCCGATACATTACGGATCTGAGCTTGGAGGGGGAGATTTAGTAAAATGTAAATTCTCGCCTTCCACACAGTGGCCAGGCTTTTTATAGACTTGGGATGGAGGGCGAGAACTATTCACGGGGACCCGTCATAATTTGACCACACAACCGAGTATCGCACGCAACTACACTGGCTCAGTATCAGGCATAGAAGAAACATTCACATTCTTTCACTTCTTCACAATATTTTAAATAATCCCACTTCGCCTGTTTATCTAAGAGAGCTCATCCAACCTCTTTCACAACACGGACTATCTCTTCGTTCTAGTAACGAGAGAACCCTTTCAATGCCCTGTCATAGCTTTTATTTTCTTGCCTCCTCTTTCACAGTAGTAGCCGCTCGATTGTGGAATAATCTACCCACTATTGTTAGAGACGCTCCTTCTTTATTTACATTTAAGTCAATATTAAAATATCACTATATAAATATTTCAATTGTTCCTATATCCTTCTTCTTTCCTTCCCATCCCCTTTCCTTTCTTCATTGTATAGTGTTAATTTTTAATTCTTTAATTAAATTTTGTTTTTAATTTTTGTATAAAATTGTAAGATTCAATATGTACATGTATTTATAATTTTCTCAAACTGAACGGTTTGGGTAGGTAGGAAAAAATTGCCTTAAGGCAATATGCCCGCCCTTATATGAATATATATTGTATATGTATAGAAAGTGTCAAATAAATAAATAATAGGTCACAGTGACGTCAAGAGCTTGTATAGCACTGACCCCCACCTTTGAGAATAACAGTAACATTAAACATTCGAATGCATTGTACTAGTATCGCATAAAATAAGCTTTAAAAAAAGTTACTACAGAAGTGAATGCGATATAAAATCTACGCATACTTATTTACTCCCTTACTGTTTATCGATTTAACGTCTGAATTTTCGATACAGTTTGTTAGATATAAAAAATACAAAAAAAATGTATTGCTAAGAATGTTTGCTATTAATCATCCAAAAAAAGTGACGAGCGGCTTGTGCGTTTCGTCTACATTTACCTTGAAATGTCATACTACAATTATTATAGCAATGGAAATTATTGCTTTTTTCAATTGTTTTCATTAGCATGCTAAGTATGACACGTATAATGCTATTATTATTAACTAAAAGTATTTATTTAATGCACATCTCCGGTATTTATATTTTCTTCTTTTCACAGTTCCCCTTCTATTCTATCTTTCCTACAACATTTTTTTAAAGGAAAATTTGCTTTTTATGATTTACCTAATTATTTTCAATTTGCTGTATTTTCTTTCAGTAACACAATATTTTTAACATATTGTGGTAGAGCGGGTTTGAACAATGGATCTCCAGATTTGGAGTGTACGACAATACCCACAAGACCACAATCCGTCTCATTGTTGCAAATAAATAATTTTTTTTTCTATGTTAGCTGCCAAAATTTGTGGCAATAGCAAACCAGAACATAATTTAATAAAAAAATACTAGGACATAACAAATAGTCTATTTTGAAACACTATTTACGATAGTTTTTTTTGTTTTACATAAAAAAACATGATTTTTTTAAACATTTGTTGATTAAAATCTACATTTAAAAAAAAAAAACAAGCAAACTATCACTCAATTTTGTCATTGGGTGGGTGAAGAGAATAATTAAAACGCCACACCACATCTTCTAATGCACGCACGCCTATAATTCCGACTTCTGATATGTTATTTTACAATTTATTCTTGGTTAGATCTTGTCATACCATGTCTTTCTCTTTTTTTATTTTCTGCATTCATCAAAATTCGCACCGTAAATATTTTTAATGCCTCTTTCTCTGTCCATTCGCTCTTTATGTTCAAACAAGCACCCCTTTCTTAATTTTGTCCAATAAAGATATACAGTGCTACAGGGAATTAAATATTTAAAAAAAATTCTTACGCCCATTAAAAAATAAGAGTTTCTCGAAAACGTATGAAAAATTTTATAAAAATACATGTTTTTCAAATGAATTATTTTGAACTACGCCACAATTTCTACTAGAACTTGTAAAGCTACTGGGGAATAATAAGAAAATTACAAAACTTTGAAAAATCATACCGTCGATAGTACAATAGTACATCGAAATATTTAAAAAAAAAAGTTTTATGTTGACAGTTCATTAAAAAATGTTTTTTTGAAAACCAATGAAATAACTCGTAAGCTTATCTTAATTTGCATACTACTCGGATCTCGACGTTTGTATACATGTTTTCTGCATCCAATAACACTCGCATCGTAAATCTTCAAAGCTCTTTTGCATGCATTCTTATCCGATTTTATGTTAAGTTGATTAATTTAGTTTTTAACAATGCGCACTGAATATTGTAAAAATTAGCACCCACGTTAAGCAGTTGGTTAATGCTAATTAAAATAAATTACGATGCTAATGCTAATTTATCCGCCACTTAGTAGTTTTCAGGTATCTTACCCTTTCGACCCCTCCTCCCTCCTCCCTTATTTTTTCATCCTGTTCCTCTTCCTCTTCTACTACATTATTATGATCTAGGGAGTGATATAACCCCACGATTCATCACACTCTTTTTTTGTTTAGGAGTGTGAAGAGCGATAATGGATTCATGCTCGTTGGCTCCTCTCGTCACATCACTATGTGTTAAATATCGTTTTACACCTAATATTTTTTAAAAGATTCAATACCAGTATTAGAGAAAACTAACATATAAAGATAAAATAAAATAAATCAATCCATCCAATGAACTAAAAACTATTAAACATAATATATAAATAAATAAATTTAAAGTTAATCTAAAGAAATTTTTAGAACTCGTGTAAAAACAATATTAAATTTTAATTATTATGAATGTATTATTATTTTATGATTTTTATTTGTATATCCTATGTTTTTATTTTTATTTATATTTTTTATGTACTTGTATTTAAAATTATATAAACTCTTAAAAATAAACAACTAGAACAGTGTAAGTCACTCTCCAAGCACAAGAGTTAGTCTCTTTTTTTTGGAGAGTTACAGTGATAACATTTATTAGATGTGTAAAAGTAGATATGTTTAGAATTTTAAAAAAACATGTACTTTTTATGTAATTTATGAATAAAAAAAAAAATAAAAAAAATAGTAAATGAATAATTAAAATAATCGATTTTAAGATAACAGTAATACATATATTTTTTTTAATTCAACTGCATGCCAAATGTTAGTTTTTTTTGTTAAATACATGTCTTATTAGGTAAAACTTGTGTTAAAGCAATTAAATAATTTTTAAAAGTCGTGTCCAGATTTTTTAATAATACACTTCTGCATGTGAAATAGAACCAGCATCCTGGATGTTTTTGACTCGATGGCTACTTCTGATTTATCAAACAAATTGCTGCTTAAATAGAAAAGAGCCACACATCGAAACATGACTTTTTTCAGAGCCAATCAAAGTTTTTAACATGAGATTTTACTTTTTTTTATAACCTTACTTTTAATATTTACGTTTTTAATATCATTAAATGCGTTTATTAAAGTTGTATCCATCTAATTTTGTAGTTTTGTGACCACTATCACCCATTAAACTTTGATGTTAGCCACCAAAACGCAAAATGCCAAAAGGGTTGTTGTGCGATTTGGGTATTTTATAATGCAAAATCCATAGGAGTCTTTTTCTTATAGAAAAATATGAGAGATTTAAATCCCATTTTTGCAAGAAATCGAAATTTCAGAGTTTTCAATTTGTGGTCCTTTTGAATTTAAGCAGCGAAATATTTCACGCAAACCAGAAATCGAAACCGCTACCTTAGGCATAGCAGGCAAACGCACCAATGACTGCACCAAAAGGCCGACTAATCTCGTTTTAATGTTTGTGTATTAATGAAATGGACGAAATAATTCACTGTGGACGTAAAAAATACGTTTATATATTTTTAAAAAAAAAAACGCCGTATATATCATAATCGTAACTCTTAAAAATAATTTAATATGGGTGCGAATCCTGGCACCTAATTAAAACTTAAAACACCAAACTTTTAAGAGTTTTGAGCTTGGGAAGCATATTAATTATAAGGTAGTTAGATTTCATTACAAATATTGAAGTCCTAGAGCGGACGCAGCTGCTTTTTGAGGGTGCGGTAGTGGACTTGGTTTGGACATGTGCCGCGGACGCCTTAGCAGAGCCTTAACTAAAAATGCATATTCTTCACACCTGCTGGCTCCCGCAGTCCTAGAAGGTGACGAGGACGACTTTTGGCTTTTTGGGAAAACAACAATTTTAAGAACCTAAAGGCTTTTTTTTCAACTTACGTAAAACGTAATATATATCTGTACTTCAGAGGCAGACGGATGCAAATTCAGAATTTAATGAAATGGCATTTCGATTTTCGTATCCAGTTTATGATCATCTCAGAAACAAAATATTTTTTTAATCGACAATGCCCCCAGGTTCTCATTTGTTTTTTGAATACATACAAAACACAGAAGATAAAGTACCCACGACTCATGTTCATGTGTACAATGGCACGCAAAAGAGGATTTTCCATTTAATTTTGACCTAAATTGAAATAAATCTTTTTTTTTTTTTGACCTGCGTACAATAAACACATACGTTTATTTTCCCACGGTATACATGGCAGATAATTTGTTTTATCGATCGATTATTGAGAACCAATTATGTTATTAATATAACTACCCTAATTTGTCTTCGTATACATCAATAACGTTCAAAGTAATAATTAAAACTTCAAAATTAGATATTATTTATTATTTCAAAATTAAAAAGTGTTTAATTTAAACTAATTTAAAATTAGATTCTAATTTTTAAATAAACATGATGCATAAAAATAAAATAAATTTATTTTAAAACGTGAAATTTTTTGTAAATTTAACGTAGTAACGCAGAAAGCCGCCGGTCAATAATTTTGAAAAAAATCAGATATTGTTGTTATCGGGTGCAGTAATGTCAATTCTATGTTTTGCTAAAAACAGTCCCTTCTGAAAATCGCGTCAACAATAACCGCATTTCTCAGTTTGCAGAAAACACCCACAGTACTAGAAAAATCTTACGGTACTCATAAAATCATTAAAAATGATCAAATAAATAATTAGATTCTTATTTAAACTATAAAAAAAACCTTATGTATTAATTGTTCATCAATTGTCAAAGTCAAAAATATTCCAACTGCTGTGTAGATTTGATTGTACACTGTTTTTACAAAGGTGCTATTATCTCAACAACGTTCAATTGAAATTCGTTGAATCCTGGCTTTACCTCTTTCACTTTTTTTCCAAATAAGTTTTAAACAAAGCCGTTTGTTTTTAAAGCTCGTATAGTACTTAAAATGAAAACGTTCTTATAAAAAACTTGCAGAAGAAGAAGAGTTTCTTGCTGTTCAACTCAATTTTTTGTGAATGTTTGTAAATATTTGTTTATAACCAATTACCCACTTTTCTACGTCTCCCGGTTTCGAAACGTACTCGTATATCAGTCGTTTTTATTATGAATTTAATAAAGAAACTGGAATAATCTTGCAAACATAAAATAAAGGCATAGCAGTAAATAATACGGAATATATTACATTACGAAGGATTTGAAAAATCTTTCAATATAGTTTATAATACAATTTTCCAAAGTAATAGTCAACCTTTGCCTAGTAAATTCATATTCCTCCCATCCTCCCATTTACTTTTTTGCAACTATTGATCTCATAAGATTAAACATGTTTTTATTACAATCGGTACATTTAAGTGTTAAATTCTAGTATCATGTGTCCTATCAGCATGCTGGTGGTATATTTTTGAATGGTAACTCTGGTGAAATTTGCATGTTAGTTTAATTAGTGTCCTTACCAAGAGACTGGTACGTTTCGAAACCGGTAGACATAGAAAAGTCGGTAAGTGGTTAAATAATTCTATATACAGGGTAGGCGCTCGAAATGTTACCAACTTCACGCTGCTGTAGCAACCAAACAACTAATGACAGTTCGCTCATTTTTTGACACGCGTCAGTCTGTTATATTGTTAATAATTCTACTGAAGCATATTGTTTTACGTCACAGTTATAAAAAGTTATCGAAATGGAATTCAAACTCAACAGTGTTATTGCTCTGTATTTGGCTGGAAAATTGCAACCAGCCATTATTAATAAGCCACGACATTGACATGTGAACAATATGTTTTTGTATCGAACTATTTCACGTTACAATGATACTGGTAGCATTAAAAACACCACGGAGGTGGACATCCAAAAACAGCAACATCGACAGAAATGGTTTGAAAGTTAAATGCCAGAATTCAATGTAATCCACGACTAAGCGCAGTTCGATTGGCGAAAAATTTCAATGTGTTCACTCGTAGCATGGGACTCATAGTAAAAAATGAACTACACTTGAAGGCCTACAAAATACAAAAAATGCAAGATTTAATGCCTGCACAAAAGGCAGTTCGCCTAGCAAGATCAAAGATTTTAAAACACTTGCACGTTGGTAGCGAGCTAGAAAATTTGGCCTTTTCTGCTTAAAAATATTTAACAATTCAGCAATATCAAAAAGATCGTGTACGGTAACAGTGCAAATAAAAAGACAATTGAGACCAGCGAATTGCTCTGCGAAAGCAAGCGCCTGCATCGGTGATGGTTTGGGCCGCGGTAACTGCCACAGGACGCTCACCACTCGTTTTCATTGAACAGGGCGTAAAAGTATATCAGCAAATCTACCGTTAAAAGATTTTAAATAATGCGTTGTTACTTTGGGCACGTAAAAAAATCGGTAGAAACTACTGGACGTTTCAGAAAGACATGGCATCATCTCATAAAGCCCGTGAAATTCAACGTTATTTGCAAGAAAAAGTTCCCAGTTTCAATTCATCACAACAGTGGCCTCCATATTCCCCGGACTTTAACCCAATAGACTTTTCCATATGGTCCATTCTAGAGGCCAAAGTATTAGCTAAAAAATATGAGACCGTTGACGCATTAGGTTGCTCTTCGCCGAGAGTGAGACAAAATACCATCAGCCTACATTCGTGCAGCGTGAGAAGCCTTCTTGGACTGACTTGATGCTCTTATCCGCGCTAAAGGTGGCTACATTGAAAAATAACATTAAAAAAAAAATGTAATGTTTTTGCGGTATACTGAAGTTTTTAAATAAAAAACAAAATTACAAAACTACAGAATGTTTAATTGGTAACACTTCGAGTGCCGATCCCTGTATAATGCTTTTCCAATTAAGTCTCCATTCTATAGAACTCATATTGACCATATCGAGTCTGTCCAGAACTGTTTTCTAAGAATAGTGGCTTGGTTGCTCGGATTGCAAAGGGATGTTCCTATGCAAAAATAGAGCGATCTCTTATTCTGTCTTCATTGGAGAAACGTGAAAGGGAGATGGACCTTATATGCATTTTTTAAATACTCAATGCTGTAAGTGATGTCCCATATCTGTTGCAATCAATTTCTTTCCATGTTTTTTAATCGTGTCAACAGAAGTCGAAATTTGCAAAACTTTTGTTTTTGTGCCTCAATGTCCAGGATGTGTAGATTAGTCAATTCGCCGTACAACTTGGAATTCTTCGGAATAGATCTTCCCATTTTTCGTAGATCTCTTCGCCTTTAACACAGTGTGGGGTGAAGATAAATTGGCATGGCTTATCTTGAAATAAGGTTTTTTAATATATTGTATACCACTATTTTATTGCCTTTGTTTGTCTTTGCTACATAGTTTTATGTTCTTGTTCAGTTTCTTGTACATATGTTTCTTCATACGACTATTGTAATTGACTTAGGCCGTATATATAATAAATAAATACGTATATATACAAATATGTACTAATATTTATTTAAATCTTTGACCACAAAATAAATGCTTTAAATATTAATGATGTCCAATTTTTATTTTTATCAATAATCAACTGCCGGTTACAAGTTACACGTATTTTTGTACAGCTCTCTGTTTTTTCTAAATAAAGTGAGTTACTGTTAAGTGCCGGGAACAGTACTGTGACATTCTGTTGAAAACTATTTTCTAGTGCTGAAAAAAGTAAAAAGTAAGTGAAACCTCAAAAAAATAAGACAATATTCCAAAATCTAATAATTGATAATTTATTGTCACCACTGGCTACGGTTTAGGTAATTATTCGTTTGCGCTACACTCTGCACCGAGCATCGACTACCTAGAACCTACATATAATCGTTTACTTGAAATCCAGGCGGACGTATCAGCAATTTTGTTTCATATATTTCGCAAATCTTTTTCAATTATTAACGGCTGAAATGGACGCCCTAGCATTTGTTGAATATGCAAAAAGTGCAATCAACGCACTCACGTCAGTAATAATGGACCCGAGTAATAGCTTCACTAAGTTACAAATAAGCAAACTTGTCCCTAAAACGAACGAAATCTTGGGAACCATCGGACAAATGGCAGTGAAAATGAGTGCATTGGAGGTGGAGGCCAAGAATCAATCGTCATCTGTTAACGATATGGTGAATATTTGTGAGCTGGTATCGGAGGTGCAGGACAGAAGCTACCGAGAGAAGAATATAATAATCTGCAACGTACCTGAGAGCCAAAGTCCTAACAGGGCAGACGCTATACAGGACGATAATACTGTGGTAAACAAAATTATATCCGAGATCGATAACTCGGTAAATGATCAAATCATAAAAGTATACCGAGTGGGTAGATACTCAGGAGAGAAACCTAGAGCACTGAAAGTGGAGTTCCAAGAGTCCAAATGGGCACGTTTTATGTTGAGCAAAAAACTCAACATAAAGAACAACATACGGATTTACCAGGACCAATCGCCGCTACAAAGATCAAACCTCAACAAATTACGTAATGAGTTGGAAAGTAGGAGGGCAAACGGGGAGTCCGATATTACAATCAAATATATTAACAATAATCCCAAAATAGTTAAAGGGTTTTCAAAAAAGGACAACCCATCAAGATCTACTACCAGAATGTAAGAGGATTAAAGACTAAATTACTTCAACTTAAGGTGTCACTACCAACGACAGATTTCCCTGTTTTCTCACTTACAGAAACATGGCTTACTAAAGAACTGAACAATTCGGAATTAGGGTTTTGTAACCACTCGATATATAGAAACGATCGGAACAAAAATACTAGCGACAGGTCTCGTGGAGGGGGTGTATTGATTGCAGTTAATACAAAGTTTTCGTCACGCATATTAAAATGCACTAAAACAAACATCGAACAATTATTTGTTATGATATCATCCAAAAAAGAGAAAATAATTATAGGAAGTGTATACATTCCCCCTATGTCAGATGCAAATATCTACAGGGATCATTACTTAGAAGTCGAAAACCTTCGTAGAAAATACCCCGATGCAACCATCGTCCTCACAGGTGATTATAATTTGCCAAATGTGCAGTGGGATCCTTTGAACAGCAAGACCAAATCCGGCGATGTCATCAACCATGGCTCCAACGAAATCATCGAAATGTCAAATTTTTTGAACCTTCGGCAAGTCAATTATGTTTACAATAGCCTCAATCGTCTCTTGGATCTCGTGTTTTCCAACTCGGACAACATATCTGTGGAAGTTGCAAATGACCATATTCTACCTATTGATGTTTACCATCCACCTTTATTTATTAGATTCAATACCTCGATAACTCAAAAGTACAAAACTTCTAATATTAAGTCCAATTTTTTTAAAGCAGATTATCCAGCAATCAATTCATTTCTTTCGACTACTGACTGGAGTTTTATAAACCAGGAATTAAATATCGATACTATAACTGACCAATTTTATACCATCCTTAACACAGCCATTGAAACATATGTTCCTAAAACCAAGTTTATTTTTAATGAGTATCCTAAATGGTTTAATAGCCAACTTATCAAAGTCATACGTAACAAAAAAATTGCTCATGCTACTTATAAAAAATCTCGAGATATTAACGATTACAATGAGTTTACTAAACTGCGAGCTCAGGCTAAAAATCTCTCCAAAACATGTTATCGTAATTGTATTTCAAAATTTGAACAAGAGGCCCTAAGCAACCCTAAACATATTTTTAAATTTTCTAATACTCTCAATTGTAAAGAGTCTGGAATTCCATCCACAATGTATTATGGCAGTAGAATGGCCGACGCACCACAAGATGTTGTTAACTTGTTTGCCGACTACTTTAGCAGTGTATATAGTTCAGAGACTGATCCAGAACTGCACGATTTTGTTTGTACTAATTTGATTGATTTTAATACCTGTTTGTTTACTAATGCTGATATAAAAATTGGGGTAAGCAAATTGGATCCAAGCAAAGGTTCTGGACCAGATAATATTCCTCCCCTCTTCCTCACCCAGTGTGGTTCTTCCTTGACTGATCCACTTACTAAAATTTTTAATTTATCCATAAAAACTGGTATATTTCCCGAAAGATGGAAAGTCAGCTTCTTGACACCTATTTTTAAAAAGGGTGATAAATCAGATATTGCTAATTATAGACCCATCTGCATGCAGTCAACTATACCTAAACTATTAGAATCTATTTTTTTGATAAAGTTTACTCCAGAAATAAAAAAAGTTATCTCCCCATTACAACATGGATTTATTACAGGAAGATCTACTACGACAAATCTAATGTTGTATCAGCATCGGCTTATGGAAGCTATGGAGAAACGCCGGCAAACTGATACGATCTATACTGACTTTAGTAAAGCTTTTGATAAGGTGTCACATGCGATTTTAGTACACAAATTAAAACTATTAGGAATCTCGGGAAACATTTTAAAATGGTTCAAAAGCTACTTATCGTCTAGGAAAAGTTTAGTCAAAGTATTCGGTTATGGGTCGTATCAGTTTGAGGCATCTAGTGGAGTTCCTCAGGGATCTCACTTAGGTCCTGTTTTGTTTTTGCTTTTCGTTAATGATATTGTATCGATATTTGAGGGAGTGGACATTCTTTTATTTGCTGATGACCTGAAATTATCTAAGACTATTGCTTCTGTTAGTGACTGCGAATCTCTTCAATTAAACCTGGCGAGTCTATATACTTGGTGTCAGAGAAATGAGCTCTTTCTTAATATTGACAAGTGCAGTGTTATTACGTTTACCCGTAATAGAACTTCAATCAACTTCTCTTATAATATAAATAACACAGATCTCGTAAGAGTTACAGAAATAAAAGATTTAGGTATAGTGTTCGATGACAAGTTGTCATTTGCTCCACACATTGATGCAGTTACTAACAAGGCAATGAAGTGTCTCGGATATTTGCTGAGAACGGTGAAGGATTTTAATTCCATCGATTCGCTTAAATCTTTATATGTTGCCTTAGTTCGGAGTAACTTAGAGTATAATTCAATAATTTGGTCACCTTGCTATAAAATACATAACATAAAATTAGAAAAAGTCCAACATAAATTCCTTCGCTTCATAAATTTTAAACTTAATATTCCCGTTGACCAAATCGACTACAACTTCCTATCAAATAATTTAAAATTGTCTACTCTCTCGAATAGGAGAATCTTAACCGATTTAGTAAACCTATATAAAATTGTAAATGGCGCGCTGGACAGCCCTGATTTAACGCGACTGGTCAATATTAAAATACCTTCCCGTCGCACACGAAATAAGTCGGTGTTTGTCGAGGTGTCCAGCGGGCACAACTACTATGTAAATTCACCTATAGCTAGACTTCATCGCCTTGGTAATGAATATGGCGATGTTGATATATTTCGTTACTCATTGAGCATATTCAAGACCAAAGTACTACAGGCGACCGACGCGACTGAGTCTAGTTAATAAATCCTCGATCGTATTTATGTATGCTTAAAAGTTGGCCCGTGTTATGTTTTATATTTTTAGTTTATAAAACCCTTTTCAGTTTTCAACATTTTAAATAACTTCACTTTAAAGTTTAGTTTACCGGTGTAAAAAAAAAAAAAAAAAAAATATATATAATTATGTTTTATTTGAATCCTGTTATGCCTTATATTATAAACATAATATAATGTATGTATTATGTCTTAATAGTGTATTATGTTAACTATGTAACTTTATTTTTAAATTTTAATAATATATTTTTTTAAATTTTTATATTTGAAAAAATGTTAATTATGTTTAATGTGTAACTTTTTCTTATTATATAGTATGTATAATGTAAAAGCCCCATGGGCGTCAACAGAAAGAAAATAAAAATAAAAAAAATAAAAATAAAATAAAAAAATAAAAATAAACGAATTGCGTCATTTTTTATTTTTGTATAATGCTCTTACTTTGTGTCCTAGATAAATATATTCCGGAGTTACCAAGAAGCATAGGGCTAAGTTGGGCTGCTTTTGCCAAACTTAAATATATTTAAAAAAATAAACAAGTCCCTATATGCTTGAAAAGACAAGTATATGAATTGTGCATATTTCTGGTAACAACATACGGACTAGAAACCATATCTATAAAACAGAAAAGTAGCCAGAAATTAAAATGCACGCAACGATCCATTGAAAGACAGATGCTCGGTATATGTCTAAGAGACAAAATAAGAAATGAAAAAATAAGGCGCCGAACCGGAGTCGTGGATATCATGGATCGTGCTGCGAAATTGAAATGGCAGTGGGCAGGACACTTGGCAAGGCAAAATGATGGCAGGTGGACACCCAGAATGATAAAGTGGAGACCGTGGGCAAACAAAAGAAGTGTTGGAAGGCCACAGAAAAGACGGGTCGACGACATTGCCTCTATTGCCGGTAAAACGTGGATGATGAAAGCGGGTGATAGGAAGGAATGGAGACGTTTTGAAGAGGCCTTTATCCAGCAGTGGAGAGAATAAGGCTGCAGAAAAAGAATGCTCTTACTTAATAGAATACTTGATAATATTTTATTATAAGTTAACATTAAAAAAAAACAATAATTTGATATTAATGTTTCATTAAATTATCTTTAAGGTGTCTATTTGTTTTTTGATATTTAATTTTCTAACATCCATAAAGTTAAATTTGAATTGCGATAAATTTCGTTGAAATTTGTGTCGCCAACGTGAACAGCGATCAATAATCGTGTTAGGTACTATTCGTTAATTCGCAACACTAATAGCGTTGCCGGATTGTATAAAAGTATTGGCGCAAATCTGACAAAACGTTCTCTGTTCAAATTCGTTGCGCTAATTTTGAGCGGGAATACAAACGGTGACACAAAGACCTAGTATCAGCGAATTTTTATTGTAAAAATATAACTCTCATCCCTTTTAATAGGGTTAAAAATTGGGGCTACAATGGTTTTGTGTAATGTACAAATAAACTAGCCACTGAAAAGAGTTTTTACTACCTTTGTCACGTGATGTAATGGTCAGCGCGTTTGCCTACCATGTGAGAGGTCTCGGGTTCGATACCCGACATGGTTGATATGAAGTATTTATTTAAAATAGTGTTTTCACATCAGAATATTTCATACTCCCTGGACCGGTACATGAAGCATAAGACTGATCATCTTACCTTCATGTAACAAAAATGATCAAGATACGCTGCAATTGGTGTACCAATGCAGTGCCCTATGCACCATAATATGAGGAAAGGAAATGATGATGTTGATAAAACAATAAGTTCGATAGTAAAGCATTTTTTTTTCTTTCTCAAATATTATATTAAAAGAGTATGTCCATATGCTTGCAGACAATTCTACTTACCATTTACGAGCATTCATTTATTTATTGGTAAAAAAAAAGGGGGATCGTACCATGTATGTATTTTAATTTATAACCTCTTTAAAAATATTTTTTCATAAATGTTATTACCAGTAAATATAAAGAATTGTCCAAATATTACAAATGTTCACCCATAGGCAGAATGGTAAATGTTACTAAGTGTGTAAAGTTGCCACTTAAACCAGACAGAAGTCATAAGCCCTGTAAATGTCTAGGCTCCCGTACTTCCTTCTGTTTGTTTGTTTGATGTTTTCCCTCTGTGTTGCAACAAATTGAAATAATATTTTATATTTTATTCTTAAAGTTTAACATGTCTACCATTATATTTAAGAAAAACTTTAACTGGATTTATATGCTATTCTGAAACTTATTTATTGTGTTAATTTTCTGTGGTTTTCCACAATAAACAAATATTTAATTCGAAAAAAAAAAGAAATAAATATTTACGTTTCAATGCTAAGCCGCGTTCTCACAGTAGTGATAAATGTGTCATTTTCCTTTGCATAATCGTCCGTCGCTTTGTAATACAAGGTCGACAGATCACAACTTGTTTCGTTCGTGTTTTTTTCGTGTTCGTTGTGTAACCGAATCGCTTCGAGTGTCTCCTTCAGTACCTTTGCGGGGTTTCGTAATGTCATCTCCATCAAATAAAAAAGTTTGTGTTTGACCCTTTGTCGTTACATTTAGGTTTTCCGTTTGCCCGATTTAACGGAACATGCTTTGACCCTTTGAGATATGAATGAATTTTGGTGGATGTAAAAAAGTTTAAGTTATTTGAAAATTTTAGGTAGATATACCGCTAGCTATAATATCACCGTATTATTTTAGTAAATAATTACTATAATTAATGTTTTCAAGTAAAACAAAATTGATGTTAATTTGTTCACCTATGTAAAAATAACGTATTCATAAGCTACATCAAATAATATAATTCAGTCAGACCCTTGCATCAAAGTCCGATTAACTCAGAATTTGTTCTTTAGATATCTCATTGTTGCTTCGTGCTAGCTATATTTTTGTTGATATTTAATACTTTTATATATTGGGAGGGTCCGATGTCTTGCAGGGTACCCGCTGGCACAGCGCGGGTTTAAACTGTGTAACTCGGTTATAAGCTTAGACTATACACTGTCTGCGTAATCTATAAGTGTGAAAGAACTACAATTAATGATATAAATCATACGCGTATAAACATGTCGGCCTCCGTGGTGTAGTGGTCAAGACGCTTGATTAACGCACGGAAGGTTCCGAGTTCGATTCCCGGTGAGAACACAAAAATTAAAATGTGATTTTTCTCAAGCCTGGGTGTTCTGTGATGTAATTCACCACTGTAATTAGGCCTCCCGGCCTGTTGTGGTGCAAAAAAAAAATGTAATGTAAATGAGTCGAGGTCCTGTAATACTTTTATATTCAAAGTCCAATTCGCGACTTAGGTGTTATTATTGATACGAAACTAATGTTTGATATTCGGATTGAATTAGCCCTGAAAAAAACATTTAAAATGATCAGACTTATTATGCGAGTATGGAAACCATTTAAACATGCAGAGACATATGAAAAACTCTACAAAACATTTGTTTGTCCCCAGCTAGAAAACTGTACTCCTATTTGGTCACCTTACTATAATGTAAGTATTAATAGACTAGAAAGGATCCAACATTTTTTTTTAAGCAGGTCGACTACCAGTCAAACATTTACTTCTCTAACCATGCTGAAAGTATGCAGTACCATGGAATAAACTCTCTTAAAAAACGAAGAATAATGTTCGACCAGTTATTTTTATTCAAATTAATAAATAATCATGTTGATTTTCCTAACCTACTCGAATGACTTCCATTCCGTGTGTCATGTAGACCGACAAGACAAAATGTTCTGTTTTACACAGAAAACGCGTCAACAAACTATTTTAAATAATCAACAATACGTAGAATATGCGACCAATATAACAATATATTTACCGAGGCTGATATTTTTTGTGACAATGTATGTAAATTTAGGAAAAAAATTATAGAAATTTTGAGAGAAGCAGATATTCAACTTTATTTCTTTATACATATTTTTTCATTTCGTTTCTTTTACATTTATTATATTGAACATAATTTTAATTATTGTATTAAGTGTAAACAATTTTTTTGGTGTGTGCATGAGTGTCCTACACTAATATACAAAGAAATTGGCAATATTTGTGGACATACTGTTTGTTTACCGAATAAAATAAATAAATGAAAAAATAAAAGACGCTTGACTCACACACGAAAGGTTCCGGGTTCGATTCCCGGTGAGAACACAAAAATTAAAATGTGATTTTTCTCAAGCCTGGGTGTTCTGTGATGTAATTCACCACTGTAATTGGGCCTCCTGGCCTGTTGTGGTGCAAAAATATATAAATAAAATAAAATAATAAAATAAATAAATACTTTGGAAATAAAAAAAAATGTTTATTTTTAAAGAACCGATAATTATTCAGCATAATTCATAAAACATACGTTTTTATCTAACACTATATGTTAGTTTTATTGAGTGAAATATATTTAAATCATTATCATCCCACTGTACACACCTACTGATGCATAGGATAATGCATTTGTACAACAAATGAAGTGCATAGCGATAATCTGTCAAATGAAGGTAAAATGATCAGCCTTACGCTTTAGATGCCAGTCGAGGAACATGAAATATTACAGTGTTGAAATATTACACCCTTTTGATCAATATTTTATATCGAACCTTCCCAGGAATCCCCAGTACATGGCCAAGCCAACCTATCACCTCCACTTGATGACAGTTGTCACCGAAGTTTCCTCTGCGTGTTTTCTTTTTAATTAATTCCCTACAATGTCAAACTACCGCACACCCAAGACTTTTCCGAGACATCTCTCCTCGAAACTCAGAATTTTGCTTTTTTCACGATTCGTATCCGTAGAGGAGAATAGGTGTAACGTAGGCCTTATATAGTAGGCATTTGGTTTTCACTGAGTAAATATCCGATCTCCAGACAGCCTTCATACTGTTGAATGTGGTGCCTGCTATTCCTAGCCGCACTCCCAGTTCTTTTTACAAGCTGCCATTTTCCGTAACATGTACTTCCAAGTATTTGAAACTCTCGACCCTTCCGATGACTTGGTTTGACAGTCAGAGGATTTTGGGCATCAGGACATTGAGTATTACACAGTACAAGGGTTTTTGCTATATTGATTGTTAAACCCATAAAAAATAACAGTTTTTAAATCCATGGACTTTACTTTATATTTTTATTTTTTTTTATTCATTTTTTTAGATTACACATTTTAAGTTTGTGTACGTTTCGGTTCCTTTAGAACAACCTTTGTTTGTAATAAAATGCAATAAAACAAAATGTCTTCAAATAATAACATAAGTTACAATTTATATAAATTAATTAGAGGACGTGCGTTGAAAGACTGTTGATACCTCAAAATTAAATTTGAAAGACAAACAAGTTATATTTTCGAACAAAATGACCCATAAATATTTTGATCATGATTATTATATTAAAATTTATATTTGAAGGACTTATTTCGTAATTATTCATTATAATAAAATAAAAATAAGACAACTTTGTTTTTAACCACTAATTTAACCGACCGGGTTCAAAGCTACACAAGCTTCTTATATAAGGTATAATTACCTCATAAATTCTATCCAATTTTATTTTGACCGTGATAACAAAATATTTCATCAATACATATTGAGCTAATAAGTCAAGCCTTTTAGTTATTTTATTATTTTAAGAATGGAAAGTGTGAAGTGAGATGGATACAATTTTCAAAACAAGACTGTAGGAAATATAGTTTATTTGGCTATGTATAGTTTTTTTATTACTATTATTTGTTTTTTTAGCTTCTACTTTTTCCATATTGGCTAATTTAAGTTTTTATTTTTAAAATGAAGAACTTTTAATCCAGTGTCTTTGTTCAGTTGGGTTTTCTTGTCTTGTAACGTCCCGTATGGCGCTGAGAGCAATTCTTCTATTTCTAACAAACGTTTCGAGATTATTATATATCCACTATAATCTTTTTATCTCTTTCTTTTCCGCTATTAAAATGAATGTTTGCTTTCCTATACAAACACGTACCCACTGGAACTCATTAGAGGACAGAAGTACAAACGTTGTAAGCGCGTCACATCAGTGGCGTCTTTGATACCAAATTTCTAGTGAGGCTCAGATTTGAAGGATAAGTATAATATGCGTAAATGTAAAGTAGGTACCTACAGTAAATAATACAGCACGGACCATGTTCATAGGGCATCTTTAAGCATTTTTATATTTATTTAACTTTTTGTACATAATGTTATTTGTACATTGGCGGGCTTATTGCCAAATGGCGATTTCTTCCAACCAACCGATAAAATAAAAGTTTTCTTTTTATAATTCAAGTTACAGAACATATTCAATAGAAAAAAAGATTAAAAAGCTAAAGATATAAAAAAATATAAATAAACGTATTTGTTTATAAATTACCATAAATCAAAACTATTACTCAATGGGAAAAAGGAAAAAGAGGAAAGAGAAAAAAGGAAAAAGGAAAGGAGGAGAGATTAAGGAAGAGAAAGGAGATGTTTCTTCAGACGCGATTTAAACTGAGATAATGTTGTAACATCTTTGATGGTGGATGGGAGATGATTCCACAGTCGAGCCGCATGGACACTATATGAGTTAGAGAAGAAAGAGGAATTGTGGATGGGTATTAAGAGAGTGCCTTGAGAATCAGAACGAAGAGGTAAACCATGAACTGATTAAATTGGTTGCTAGTTTTTTATCTTCATAATGTGTTGATATAATGCGAATTAAAATACATATTAGGTGCTGGCGAATGGCAATGATTTCTTAGTGAGGCTCAGCCTCACTTGCTTCATATGCTCCTACGTCCCTGCGTCACATATGTAATATTTCCTTGCATCAATATATGACACATACTGTAATGCCTGGTAAAAACGAACAGGAGTGTTTCGCTAAGTTTTATAGGCCCAATAATTACGGTTTCTTGATGTATCCCAAAATCTATCAATAAGTATGTTTATAGTGAAGATGGCTTTTTTAAGTCAATAAACTAACAAACTCGCTTCCTCTACATTCATACATCTTCTCATGCACGCACGACGATTATTCCTACTTTTGACATGTCCATCTTCAAGTATTTGATAGACTTGATCGTGCCATGTCTTTCTCGGCCTTCCTCGTTTTCTGCATCCATCAACATTTGCATCGTAGATCCTTTTAGCCGTTCTTTCGCTGTTCATTCGCTCCACATGTCCAAACCAACGCAGCACCCCTTTCTTGATTCTGTCAATAATGCATGTCTCAGCCTTACACACTTCACGGATCTCGACATTTGTGCACCTATCATACATCGTTTTAATACACATTCGCCTGAGGGATCACATTTCGACAGCATTAAACCTACTTTCATCACCATTTTCCCAATTCCATACTTCGCTCCTATACATTAGAGTTGCCACTAGGACTCCGTTGTGAACTGCTAGTTTAGCCTCCTGCGATAAACATTTGTTTTCCAAAGTAGATTTTAGTGCACCGTTTACCCTGTTCCCGGCACTCACTCTCCTTTCAATATCTTTATCGGCCTTTCCGTCCCTAGTAAACATACTCAATAAAAATATCTAATAAGTTATTACCATCTTCATGACTTATAAATGAGCGTAGTTAGCTATAGTAACTTGTATGCTTGAGTTCTCTAAAAAATTTTGTTTTTGAGGATATTTGTAAGTTGCAGATTTAAAAAAAAAGTTATATGAAGGTACTACTTGCAAACCCGGCGAAATCCATCTTTATTTATTTTGAACAAATCAGAAAACACTGATACAATACATAACTTCAACTTTTTTTTATTTAATTTTTTTATTAAAATTATAAAATATTTTATACGTAAGCAGTGGTGACAAAAGCACGATTATGTCAAAAAACAGTGGTGAAATGATTAATGTAATTTTATACATGACTAAAATTGCAATACTCAAGTAGAGGATGCCACGTTTGCAACAAAGCCGATAACTTAAAAGTCAAATGTTACAAATTAAGCCGTATTTTTAACTGACAATGTTAAAAATATTGTAAAAAATTATACTCTGAATAAGTTTCAATTAGTTTCTTAATTTTTTAAAATTTTGGATTTTACTGGGTTTGTAATTAGTACCCTCATATAAGGTAAGACGCATAGGTCGATAATTTGTAACGTTTTTTGCTGATGTTTTTATTTATCAATTTTATCCAAGTTAATAAATAATTCACTTCCTTCTTTTCTCAATCCAATGAAGTGCATACTATGTACTTTTGGATTACGTTCTTTCAACACAAATATGCCAAGACCTTTAAATTGCAAAAAGCTACTTTAGGCGGCTTTTCTCGCTTTTTTTCACAATTTTTCCGTGTATGTGGGCACCGTCAAGGAGACTTAGGTCTTCGGATGCAGTGTGCGGTATTTAGTGGGCAAGCAGAAATTTTTATTTATTTAATTTTTGTGTACCTATAGATTTTTTATATATTGTGGGAATTAAATAAACTACCTTTATACATTTGTTTTAATGTTGGGTTTACTAATTTTTTACTTGTACTTCAGAGAACGTTTTTTTTTCGGTAGATTTGCAATCCATATCTTTATTCCATGAGATTTTTAGGTAAAAAATCACCACGAAAAACTGCATGCTTCCTTCGAAAATCAAAATAAAACAGAAAATTGAAAACATATTTACTACGCACATTTACTTTTCCCCACTTTATGAATACACAAACACGTTGAATGTGAGGCACATAATACGTACGTAACATATTATGTTTCCCCCAAAATCTTTTCACTTTCATTAAGGCCCACGAGAATTAATTTGGTTGAGTAATAATTCTATTTATTTTCTTTGAGACTCGATATTAAAGACGAAATGTAATAGAAGATAATCATTTATAAAGAAAATCCGATAGGTACGTAGATTTTTTCGTAGAATTACTTTTTTAAGCTTTTTTCTTAATGAATATTAAAGTTGATGAAAAGAACATCAATCTACTTCGGAGATATATACTTCGTACTGATTTCTCGATAAATGGATACTTTTTAGATTTTGTTATTTACTACAAAGATTGATTATTTCGGACGTGTTGAAAAAGCTTTTATAAATATGGATCTTGTGCGAAAGGAGGTAGGTCTTCAAAATGCTTAGTTTAATTTTATGCGTACGTAGTTAAAAAAATGATTCACTGGCACATTGTTATCTCCTGATAATTTATAACAAGAAGAAAATATTATCAGTTGTATTTAAAAAACATATTTAAATAAATTACTCATTTGGATGATAAATTATCTACTTTATATCGACAAGAATTGTCCACGGACCTTATTTAAATTTACCATGTTTAACATAGTTCAACATTGCGAATAAATAAAAATGCATTATTTTTTATTCTTCTGATTAAACTTAGATCAGGCAAGTAAAGTGAACATTGTTTTAAAGCTGTTCAAATATATAACTGTTTCTTTTGATAAGTTATTAGTAACAGTTAAGAGGATATGCGCTACTAGACAATTTTGATGAACAGATATTTGTACATGATTTTTTTTTATCACTCTCTTACAAATGTCTTCTCGATACTGTGCGAAAAATACAACTGCACGTCAGACTGATTATGCCATAATATAAAGTCGACAGAATCGACGTTTCGTTGTCCCGTTTTTTGCACTTAAAAACTGAACCGATTTTGTTGTTTTTTTTTTAAAGTATCGAAATCAATTTTGTTGTATTGTTTTATTTTGCTTTTTTTAAAAATAGTAATCAAACTTGAATACCGTATGTATGGATTTTTGGATGGTTCTAGTTTCAATGGCAAACTATTAATCAAAACAACAAAATAATAGAAATACGCCATAGTATATATCTATATTGTGTAAAAAAAATCATTACTCTAGTGCTGTAATCCAGGGAGAAAATACGGGGATATGTTTGTATGAAAAAAAGTGAGACCGCGTTTCCTCTTAACGTGTTGTATCCGTTTCTTTGAAGGGTTGATCCTTGAGTTCGACCACAGGAGTACCTACGAGACGAGAGTCCAGCGTCTGGTATTCTGAAACCGGAATAAAGAGATCTTCTTCGCTTGCGTTTGAAGCGGATAATATTTTCAAGTGGACCCTTTATGCCATGTGAAACTTTCCTTTTGACAACGGGATGTAAAGCATTCTTTTATCGCTGTTTATAAAGGGATTTGGAGTGAACGTCGGATACTTTATATCAAACGGTAACCATACCGTAATGATACACCATTTTGTTATTACAACGGTTCGGCAAAATGGCCGCCAAAACTAACCTGGCTTCGAGCTGACGAGGCTCCAGTCGCGCTCGAAGTAGAAATAATAAACGAATTAACTCCCTGTTTTCTGACAGTTATGGTAATGACTTGCACTGTTTTACGCTTTGCCCTTGTTGGGGAAGTGTTTACCCGCTTTCCGGCACCCGTAATGGCGCGGTAGTGTTGTTCCAGGAAAAGAGGATAATTTCGCTAATCTGGGTGAGGATTTTGAGTAATTATAAATAATTAGTTCATTATTCGTAGGGAGACGGCTTCACGAGGCTTGCTAGAACATGGACACACTTTTATCTAACGTCCATTAAAACTAACCACTTTTGTTATTACTATTTTTGTTTGTCTGCAAATTAGGGAAACACAAATTACTGAGCGATTAGGAAAGAAAATTACACTTATTAGAAGAAATGACCCTAATTTTAAGGAAAACATGCCCGAAAGTCGTGCTCTAGACACCCATGAAAAAATTGCTTAATTGAATGCAATGATACGAAAACTGAAATTTAATATAATATTACCGCTCAACATCTTCTTTAACCTTATAGGCGAGCTGTATTACAGGAATATTTTAAACTTGTAACCCCGTGCCTCTTATGATATCCCAGATGACTAACAGACGCAAGTTATACTTAAATTACATATATAATAGTAGTATGGACTTTACACATTTTATTAAAAAAGAGTCATTAAACATTTCTGGTCATGTGGTTACAAGAAGAGATCCCAGCAGAATGCTCGTACAAGGTTTTCCTGTAATTTAAATGATTTAATGCCAAAAACACTTACGACTTTTGCCCAGGAATGTTTATTTTTTGTGGCCCCAAGAGTGCCCCTCTAATTATCATGGATAAACATATTAAGATCTCCAAAATAAAAACCATTTTAAAGAGAAGTGAACACGCTGAGATTATGTCTACAAGAAAATACCATTTTTGAAGACTGCTGCTAGATATTACACAGATTTATACAGTATTAAGCATGTTGTTCAGATGTTTATTGAAATACACGTTGATGTGATAATTTGAATTTTTTGTTTTTAGATACTTGTATTTCAAATTTTGGCAAATCAAACGCGTCTAACTTAATTGAGTTTACGAACTTTGTACTTCGTTGTATGGACAATAGTGAACAGGTGGATGTGGTCTACACTGATTTTGAAAAGGCATTCGATCGTGTGGATCATATAATCCTTCTGAGAAAAATTTTTAACCTTGGAATACAAGGTGACGTATATCGATGGATATCATCCTACGTAAGCAACAGGACCCAAGCTGTCGTACTTGGAGGTTTTCGATCCAATTTTATAAATATTACATCGGGAGTACCTCAAGGTTCACACTTAGGTCCTTTGCTCTATAATGCGTACCTTTATGATATATATGCAGTCATCCATAATTCAAATTTCTTGATGTATGCTGACGATAAAAAAATCTATCTGAATATCAAAGATACAAGTGACTGCCATAATCTCCAAGACGATCTTCACCGATTAACAGATTACTATGAAAAAAAAATTCATAAATGTAAATGTCTCAAAATGTTTACTCATTTCTTTTTCACGTAGCTCCAAACCTATTTTATATCAATATTTTTTAAGTAATCAAGCTATACAACGAGTTAAAAGTGTTCGTGATATTGGTGTGATTCTAGATAAAAAACTTACGTATAAAAACCACATCGAAAATATAGTGAACCGGGCACACAGAAACTTAGGTTTTGTTATCCGCACTTGCCAAGTGCTAATAAATACGTAGGTATAGATTGCTAATTTAAAAAAAAACATATATTGTTAAATTTTTTTCCTATACAAAAACTTTACATGAATACTTTATTACCATTTATAAGTTTATCAATTATGTATACTATACTTTCTAAAGTTAAAATAAACAATAATCGCAGGAGTTTAAAGTTTCTCACAAGTTTCTTAGTTATTTTACACTGTTAAATTCGGTTGAAAACATAACGCGACTCATGTTTACATGCTTATTTAAGTAAATACTCGAGCTGGAGTATGATTATATAAAACAAATACGAATATTGTATAAGTTGAAATGATGACTAAATGAATGAAGTTTTTTAGATTCCCGCATAATGCAAACATCTCTTTCAGAAAACCAGATACCGTCTATAAATGAGAAATATCTGCCTGTATTATGTATTGTGAACACTAATGCTTACAAATACATCTTGAATTCAACCCTTTCAGACATTTAAACGGCCGTAAAAATAAAGTAAACTTGATAAAAAAAAATTTTTTCGAAAATTGTAAACAAAATTATTTTACCGGTTAATTTACTCATCGTGTTATGTAGACTGTGAAAATTAGATAGAATAATGTTACGAATGGAATCTTAAAGTGATAGCTGCTTAACTGTCGATGTGTATAAAAAATATGTTCATTATATATATCGAAGTCGTATTCAGCGAGCGTTTTCCCCAATTAAATGGATTAGTTTGACTTGCATTCGTTTGATTTCTTGGTGCGTAAAATTGTGCATAAGTTATCGCTCTGATATATGTATTGGGAACATACAAACTGATCTCCATAATTTTATTTGGATACTTCTAGAAATAAAAATGGTTCCCAAGAAAAATATCATGATGAGATTTGAGGTTGTAATTCAGAATCTCCGCTAGAAATATTTCTAGATATAAAAAGGAAAAATAATTATATTATTTCAAATCGCAAAAATTGCTTATAAACCATCTCCCTTTTAATGATGTTTTCGAGGTTTGACATCGTACCCAAATTATGGAAAAGTATTCTAGTATGCTGTAGTTAAATGTATATGTCGTATTATTGAAAGAAAAAATAGAAGTAATGAATAAAATTCAGTTTAGTAAATTATATAATTTTCGTGATGAAAAGGTTAACGTCTTGCGTCCAGTGAATTCCAAAGGAGTAACTCATTATAAGTGAACCGTAGCTTCAACGTGTCAATTGACTCTTAAAAAAATAAAATATGTAATTATTTTATTTTGTTAGTTATCCTTTATTACGTTAGTTCATAACATCTTGAGAACTCACATAAACTTCGAATAATATTTAATTTGACATGATAATTATGACACATTAAGAAATTGGTTTTGAATCTTTTAAGGGTTTTTCTTTAATTAACTCACTGTCCGATTTTTTTTATTTTAAAGGAATGACCCGCTAAGCCTCTTTGTCAGCAGGTGGGAAAGAGAGGATATGGAAGGAAGCTATAAAAAATACATCACAACACCCAGACCAATTGAAAAAAAAACATTGGATTTCTTTCTTGCAACTGGCGGGAATCGAACCCGCGATGCCAGTTTCACAGTTAACCGTCTAAGCAACTGCGCCACAACGCTTGTCTACCCCTCGTAGAATGTATTTTGAGGCTCTGTTTTACTCCTCATTGGCAATCTTTCTTTGTCACTAGCTTTTTATGTAGAGTATTGTTCGTTATTTTTTTTTTTTAATTTTGAGTTGGCACCTTGATTATTTTATGCAAATTAAAAAATCTTCTCTTTTTTTCCACATCCGCTCCTAAGTGGAGCATGTGGACATCACCAGTTGCCTCCAGAAGACCCTTTCGCCAGCCAGCACTCTCATTTCTTCCCATGTCAATCCAGCGCCCCTTAATTCCGCCGAATAAAGTCTAAAGATCGTCATTGACGGCCTTCCAGGACGGCGTGATCCCGCAGGTTTAAAGAAGAGGCAACTAGGGTTTAGGTTTTCCTGAGGCATGCGCAGCACGTTTCCAAGCCAGGTCCACCGCCGCATTTTCAAGACACTCGTTATAGGAGGCTGCTGCGTCCGTTCTCGGACTTCAATGTTAGTTATAAAATCAAACCACCTTATTTATACCTAATATTCTTCTCAAGCACTTACTCAGAAGTTTGGTGTTTTGAGCTTTGGTAAAGTGCCAAGATTCGCACCCATATAGGAGAACTGGCATTATTCAAGAGTTGAATAATCGGCATTTCGTTTTGACTGAGTATAGACTAGAGTTCCAGACAACACGCATCATGTTAAAAGTTGCTCCAGCAATTCCTAGGCGGGTTGCGAGCTCTTTATGCATGCTTCCATCCTCAGTTAAAATTAAAAAATAATCATTAAAAACACTCATTTCCAATTTTTAGGTTATTTGCATTCTTTGCCAACTTTTTGTCTCGCGCCGCAGCTACCAATATCAGGGTATAATTAAACTCATGTGGGTTTTCGTAAGAATTTGTACCGTGTCGCGGTCGTCATCATAAATAAATATGCAGAATATTTGTCAGAAAACTGTATCTTCTCACGATCAACGTTTTTCCCTAATTTGTTAATTTTTGTATACCATGATTATTTCAATCGCTCGTGTTGTAAAAACTCATAACTTAAGATTGCAAGAATTTTGTTTGTTGAATTTATATTTGTCCTTAAGACAGAATTTCTGCTTAAGCCACTACTGGTCTTAGAACCCCTGAAAGTAAATTGCTCAAGAGATGTTCCTTTCATCATGTTTCTGAGTTTCGCTGTAAACTTAAAATCCTTTTCTCTTAGGCAACATCCTTTAGTTAGAAAGTTTCAATTGGCTCCCGTTTTATAGAATACTTGTTTTATTGTTTCAATAATAGATATTAACAGATGTAGCTGAATACTCCAACAAGATTGTTTTATACCACTAAAGCTTCTAATTTGTATTTATTAAAATATACTTTTGCGGATGTGAACTATATTTTATGAGTTTTTGAAAATATCTAGTTAAATATATGGGTATTAAACAAAAAAACTACATTATTTTTAAGAAAGCAGATATTCCAGATCGTGACTCAGCAGAATATATAAATATGACTTTAGTAAAAAATTGTTCCTTTTCAAAGTCAAAGATACGAAGCTTAACAATTTTTAACTCATAAATCGGATATTAATATTTTTTTTTTCCGCAAGACAAATCACAGTTGGTATTGTTTTGGATTGTTATCAATAGCAGTTTCAAGAATTGCGTAAATAAATTCGAATCCTAGGATAGTAAAAATTGTAGTTGTGACAGACGACAATCTGATTAAAGGTGCAGATTTTCCCTAAATTCATAAAAATATTTTGACAACTAAGGGTATTTTAAAGTCATATTGCATATTCGGGAGAATCATCAAAAGATTCTTTATATATTTCTTTTTATCTATTTATTTGCTTAACTTAATTCATTATATCAATAAAACAATCCATTAAAAATTACATATATTACGGGTGGATAGTACAAAACATTTTTTTTATTTTTAAGGAAAAATAAATATTTTCGTTCTTATGATTTACCCAAATATTTAATTTTGACGGCAATTTTCAACAAGTTGTAAATAACTCACTATTAAAAAAATGGGATTTAAGTTGCGGAAGAGTGGGATTCGAACCACGGACCTTTGGTCCGTGAGTCCGAGACACTAACCACAGGACCACAACCCGATTCGATATAAATATCTCTCCATTAACTACAATTTTTGCGTACGTCTCATTGCTGTATACAACTCACTATTTTCAATATTTTTAAATTATTTTTTTATTTATTTATTTGGAAGTTCAACAAGAATACATAAAATGCATACATTTTTTAAGTAAGTATTACTTACTTTCTTTGTATATATTCTCAATTATAGAACTCCACCATCTTTCATAAATTATATAAAATAAGTGTGTAAAATCAAATTAAGTAATAATAAAGATTAAGTTTAGTGAAAGATAAGAATAAAGATTAGGTTAAAGAAATAAAATTAAGTTAAACATAAGAAACTACATTATATATTTTTTTAAGAAAAGAATACATAAATCAAAAACATAAAAGATGTAATAAAATAGACTAAAATTAATTAACATAAAATAAGGATTAGTCATTTGATTTAAGATACATAGTAATATTTTTTTTATAATCATTTGCTCTATCATGATAAATGTCAATGTAAACTTTTTTTTATATTTTTTTCTTTCTATTTTTTTTCTGTTGTTTGTTTACATTTACATATTTTTGGTATACTGTAGGTTTTGTAGTGTGCTTTTGCCACATTGATTACACTATTTACAAACATCTAGCCTTTTCATATTAGTAAACTTAGTACAGTAAGCATGTACCAGTAAAAGAAGCTGTTCAGTTTGTCAATCAATTTTAAACGCGATAAACTTTAAATAAACTTTTAAAACTAAATTATGGTTTGTTTCGTTTGAGTAAATTCTTCACTTGCTAGTTGATATTATAAAATAGTCCTAAAAGAGTGTAGTGCGATGGATTATATAAGCATATTCCATCCAAAGCAGATTTCTTAGTTGGGATTTAATTTCGCTAAGTTTCTAGAAGCTGGTATTCTTAAGTCCATCCCTATGTAATGGCGGGTCTTGTAATTAGCAAGTTTTTGAACAATTATTGCTGCAGACATTTCACCCTAGCAATTTATGTGTTCATATCATTATTAAGATTTATGGTAGTCGGCGGATTAAGTAAGGAAAACATTGCTTCTCTGAAACTTTGTTCGTCGAAAGATATTATTTATTATTAACATTTTCAGATGTAAATCTACTTATCTTACTCCCGTTTCAGATATCAAAGTTCCTGCTCATTTTATCTCTAGAGAAAGCCCGTAATTTTATTTTATTACCTACAAAATATCATTTATTATTAAAAGATAAGGAAAATAATTTTGTATCAACCTATATATTTTTTTTAAATTTTTTTTTATCAATATTCCTACAGAGATGAGGTAGAATTTTTTTCAAATTCAGGATTATCGATATTCGAGCGTTTACTTCGAGCTTATGACCTGTCGTTGGCTGGGTTGAGTGGCCACTTTACGTTTTACAACATTCCCCATTCCGCTTATTAGCGAATATCGACACAGGTAACATTTTGATTCTTGTTTATATCTTATTAAATGAGAAACCATTCACTAGCGTGTTGGAGCACCATCTATGTATTGATATTGAAGTTAAGTATTTTTAATTAGCATCTTACTTTATTTTATTATTTTATAATCCTGAATTTGAAAAAAATTCTACCTCATCTCTGTAGGAATATTGATAAAAAAATATATACCTACTCCCCCTCGGGAGAAATCCAGATTTGTGTATGTACAAAAATACACATACCAAAAAATAATGTTCTATATATTTTTATTGGATATTTTATGTATAATTATAAAAAAAATGATAAAACCTGTTAATTATTTAAAAAAAGGTTTTATTACGCCCCATGGTAACAGTGCACCTATATATAATATATTTTGTACCTACTGAACGAATGTAGGTCTATTTATTTAATTATTCATATACATTTACACATGACAAAAAATAACGTATCCCTAACTCTAAGAGGCCAAGAGCCCTGTGTTGAGTTGAGATACAACATAATGGAAAGTGGAGCATGCACATTATTAAAGAAAACACAATTTTAATAAACATCTGGACTAATAGTACATAAATCTATGCAAGGTATCGCAGCAGTCTCCTGCAATGGTCTCTTCCCTTAGACAAAATCCAAATTTGTACACTTCTCTTGAAAGTGGCATTCCTATATCTGACAAGTGTCATAATAAAGTTGAACATTAAATACATACATGCATTTATTGCACTGTTTTAATATCCATTTTTTTCCTTTTCATTTTTACCATTTATAATTCATAATTATTAATTTCAACGACAGGCACTGTGGCGCAGTTGGTTAGTTGGCCAACTGTGAAACTGGGGTCGTGGGTTCAATCCCCGCCAGTTGCAAGAAAAAATCCAAGAAAGTTTTTTTCTCTATTGGTCTGGGTGTTTACCTTCTTCCATATCCCGCCTGCTGACAAGCCTCTTAAATAGAGGCATAGCGAGTTTTTACTTAAAAAAAAATTAAAAAACCTCAAGCTACCAAAAGAAAACCAGGTAAAATATTACTTATTTTATTTTATTAACTATGGTTTACAAACAATAAAAAACACATTGGATATTGGAATAATAATAACAATTTGTTATATTTAGATATTGTTTATCAATTATATGTTAATACAACATGCGCAAATAAGTTTAAAAAATATATATTTATGTATTTATTTTGTGGAAATTGGCTAGCTTATTTTTTTTTATTATAAAATTTCATTGATAAACCCTTACGGGTTACATTTAACAAAATATTTTTACTTTTAAAATTCACATTCTACTGTTCCTGATAATATTTTTAACATCTTTTGTAAAGGTTGTAATTTTTTTGCTTAGTTTTGCCTTGGAGTTTATTGTGTGATTTCAGTCCATAGTTTATTAGTCTCGACTGTCTTTGTCTCGGTAAAGAAGGTTTTATATGATATTTTTCTGATATTTTCGTTTTGTGTCCATGGTTAACTACAATTTTTTTCAAGTTTTAGTGCTTCGTCTACAATTACATCAGTGGCTTATTTATGAATAAATTTTAAGGATTATAGTTTAAAGAGTTCAGTTACATGCTATCTTTGTAGTCTGTTTATGTTATTTTGATTTCCTGTTCCTCATAGTAGTTGCATATAACATATTTAAGTTTATACATAGGTTTCGTAGATTAGATTTTTTTTTGTTTTTGGAACAAAGTTTTTGATTTTAAAAAAAAGACTGTAATGTCGCCACTTTGCTAGTTAAATTGAATGTAGTTATGCAAAAAGCAGCCAGCCATAGAAAAGTGAAACTGATATAATATTACCTTTATGAAACGAGCGAATAATCAAATCTACACAACAGTTGAATGTTTTTGACTTTGATAAATGATAAACAATGAATACATTAGTTTTTAAAAATATATTATAGACATGAATCGAATTATAAATTTGACCAGTTTTAATGATTTTTAAAGTACTGTCAGATTTTTCTGGTCCTGTGGGTGTTTTTTGCAGATTATGAAAAACCGTTTTTGTGATCGACACTATTTTCAGAAGTTGGTTATTACAGTTTTTTGCGGTCTGGCTGTTTTGGACAAAACACAGAATTGATCTTACTGCACCCGATAACACCAATATCTTATTTTTTCAAAATTGTGGACTGGCTGCTTTCTGCATAACTATGTTCAATTGTTTATGTAAATTGTCTGTCTATGGTTAGTCCTAAGAATTTAACACGTTGAATTTCAGTGTCATTCATTATTTATGTAAGCATCTACTTTATGATATTTTTTTCTTTGCTTAAAATGGAAAATATTGCATTTTTTTTTGTGAAGTTTCTAGTAAGTAAGTTTGTGTTTGTCCATTTAGTCCAATTAAATTAATGTAATGAAAGTTATGACGCGAATTATTCATTCTTTTTATTGACATCTATGGCCTCAGATTAATAACCAAATCGTCATTTAGTGCTCTAAACATATTGTCAAGTTTAAACGGACAAGAAAATGATTTTTATATTGATTTTAAATATCAGTGTTCCGGATAATTTTATTTTATTGTCCATTAAAGTACATCAAACGGTATTTCGTTTTTTTTTTATCATACCTTTTCGAATGTGAAGACGCCTTTGATAATATTTCACGGTGAATTCCTAATATTTTATGTTTGACAGGGAATGAATGGAAGCTACGCCATATTTAAGGCTGAGTTTGGGAATTTTTGATCCAGGGATGTGTTTCTGCCATCAATCGAGCACAATCGTGTGGAAATGTCCGGTAAATATTTCATTCAACGCAAAAGTTCGCTCGACCGAACGTTTATATTCAGCCTTCATTTTTTTTTCACTCAAAGCGCCTTTGAATAGCTCTTCAGACCTTGAAAAGAGACAAGTACTAGGATAGACAGAGATAAATAATGTTTTTTTTCTAAACTTCTGGAATATTTGCCGGCATTTCAAATACGATCCGAATGCAAATAGAGCTTTTTTTCGGTGTTCGGTAACGTCTTCTTAAAGTTTGATCTAAGAAGTAATATTTTAAATGTGTTTTAGAAGGATTACAATATTTGAGTTTGTCCAAATGTTTGTAGCCAAAAGACTGGATTTCACCCCCTTGGAAGTTTAAAAGATTAAAAAATTGCAAAAAAAGACTCCCGAGATGGTGAAATCTAGTCTTTCGTATACAAACATTTGAACTGGTCCAAGAAGAAGTTTAAAAATTGGAAAATTGATTTCAATGGTTGCCTAATATGTGAAATGGTTTAGTAAGATGAATCTCTTCACAACAATAAAGGTTTTAGCTCTTTCACTTCACTAAAATAAAAAAATTAAAGAAATAAAGAAATATGGATGCTCAAACATAGGCAAAATGGTGAATGATACACAGTGTGTAAAATGGCCACTTAAACCAGCTAATGACAGATCATAAGCCCTGTAAATGCCTAGACTTCCATATTCCCTTCTTTAAGGTATTCTCCATCCGTGTTATAATTTGTTAATTTTATAAGGATGTTTAAACTAAGAAACATTCGGTCTTTGTTAATAAATTCGTCATTTTTCAAATACATTCTTAACTTCAACCTCGTGGTGTAATGGTCAGCGTGTTGGTCTACCATTCAAGAGGTCTCGGGTTCGATTCCTGAAATAGTTGATATGAAGTATTTATTAAAAATGTTTTTTTCACACTTGAATACTTTATAGCCCCTGGACTGGTACCTGAAGCGTAAGCCTGATCATTTTATTTTCATGTGACAAAAAAGATAAAAATACGCTAAAATTGGTGTACCATTGCATGTTGTATGCACCATTAGGTGCGGAAAGGGAAAAATAAAAAATAATATTTTTTTATTAAATTATGCGTGCATTTAAAAGTAGAATACCCATTTCGCCACCACAGTATTTCATTGTACACGCGTACCTGAAGCTTAAGACTAACCACCTTGCCTTCATGTAAAAAAATATCGATGTTTATCCATGCCATTTTCTATGTACGATTGGTAAAAATGGTTTTCACCGCAATACGGGCTGCATCCTCTCATTAGTCGAGGACTTGGTTTAAACCAACACTGATAAATTAACATATTACAACAGAGATAAAGAACATTTACGAGAAGGTGATATAGAAGTCCAGTCATCTACAGGGCTTCTGACCTGTCAATGGCTCGTTTAAGTGGCCACTTTACAGACTGTGTAACATTCACCATTCTGCCCATATTTGAACATCTATATTCCTTCAATTCTTTCATCTGTTGATGTTTGTGAAGTTAAAGAGCCGAAACCTTTATTTATGCGGGTGAGATTCATCTAATTGAATTATTTCACCTACATAAATATTTAAATGTTCTTCATCTCTGTTGTAATATGCTAATATAAACAGTTCTCCAGAGAGTTGAATCCACTTGTCTACAAAAATTTGGACAAACTCAAAATATTGTTGAAGAATTAAAACTTGAAAAAAACTGTAGCAAACATGAACACAATACGAGAGTATATACAACCTTCTAAAACGAGAAAAGGACAATCGAGACTAATAAACCATGGACTGAAATTATACCATAAACTACCCGACATAATTAAACAAAAGACTAAGACAACCCTAACAAAAGATGTTAAAAATATTATTATTAACAGTAGAATGTGAATTTTAAAAGTAAAAATATTTTGTTAAATGTATGTCGTTTAACAAAATATTTGACTTGGTTCAAACCACAGATATATGTGTATTATCTATTCAGTGGTTCAAACCAATAGTGATAAATTTCAACTCTAGCGACCTGGTTTAAACCAAAATATTAACAATCATATTGCCATTATGAATTGGCATAGGCAAAAAAAACGTGCAAAGGTTGCTTCCAGGATCTGTTACATTATGGCGGGTTGAGGAGTGGTGACGGCTCTGTTTCTCCCGGCTTACTAAAAAGCTAATGAAGTAACATACCTTAACGCCGTCAAAATTGGGATACTTAGATTGAAGGTGACAGACGAATTGACTTTATGTGCTGAGGTGCATTGACAGTGATATGTGCATTAAAAGCAGTAAATATAAATTCTAAAAAATTGCGAATCTTTTGTATGCAAAGAATATTAATAAATAAAAGAGTAATTAACCGTTTATTAAAGTTGAATAAAATTCAACAATGTTTGAGTATAATGCTTGCAGACTGGCTGAATTTCTTCCCTAGGTATTCATATTTAAACCAGCCAATGACAGGTCATTAGCCCTGTAAATGCCTAGACTTCCAAATTCCCTTCTCAAAAATGTTTCCCTTCTCTGTTGAAATAAATTTAAATATAAATAACTCCATAGGAGGCAAATCCAGCCAGTCTGCAAGCATTTGGACATACTCAAACACTGTTGAATTACTACCTGGTAAAAGAAGAAGTATAAAAATTGGAAAATTGTTTTCAGGCGTTGCCTAGTAGGTGATTTGGTTCAGTCAGATGAATCTCACCCACGTGATAAAGGTTTCAGCTCTTTTACTTCACAAAAGTCGACAGATGGAAGAGTTGAGGAAATGTGGATGTTCAAACATAGGCAGAATGGTGAATGTTACACAGTATGTAAAGCAATGACAGGTCATAAGCCCTGTAAATGCCTAGACTTTCATATTACCTTCTCAAAAATGTTTCCCTCTTTGTTGAAATAAATTTCAATTTGAATAAAATTGTTTTTGCGATGTGCGGATCTGAAAAGAGGTCACAAGACTTCAAAATCGGACCAAAATCGTAAGGTATCTAATAAATAAATTAAAAAATGGTTACAATATCATAAAACAAATTGGGAAAGATACATTTTTTCACAATAAATCAAATAAAAAAAATCGTTGGTATACATTTATTTTTCTTACTTTTTGATAACGGAATAAGACATAATAACTTACTGAACGGACTGTTTCAAAATTATTGCTTAAGTTTATGTGGAAATGTTTTTGGCGTTTCATCTGGAAATTGAAACAAATTAAGTATTCCGGTAATAAAATATATTATTTTTCTTTTCTGATACAAATTTTCTTTGATTCTTTTTTTCTGCCAAGTAAACATCCCTCGATTTAATACCTTATATTAAACTGGGGTAAATGGTCATATTATTCTTTGAGAAAAAAGTTAAACTTCCAAAAGATGCGTAAAATTTTATTGCAATCCATTTTGTTTTATTTGCTAAGTTCTTTTATATAATTTGCGTACAAAATATAGGTACAGATGCCAGTATTTTTACATTGTTTTTAGCATGAACTATATTAATTTTGTCTCCCGAAAACACTCTGGTAAAATTACATTCTACTTTCAAAACTTAATTAAGTTTATATTTCCTAACAATGTTTTAAATGTGTTCAAATGTTCATAGACAGGCTGGATTTCCTCCCTAGGGTGTTACGTAGATCTAAATTTGTTGCAACAGAGAGGGAAAACATTTTTGAGAAGGGAATATGGACGTCTAGGCTAGACTTGCAACCCTTGGGCAATTCCTTGGGCAATTCAATTGAGGAAATCCAGCCAGTCTACAAACATTTGAACATGCTCTAAACATTTTGATTACACACACTGGTTTAAGAAGATATACCAAACTTGATAAATTGTTTTGATACGTTGCCTTTAAAAAAATAGTCGGTGAATTAGTTTAATTGGATGAATCTCACCCACATGGTGAAAGTTTCGTTGCTAACTTCACAAACATCAACAGATGGAAGAATTGAAGGAATAGATGTTTAAATATAGGCAGAATCGTGAATTTTAAACAGTGAGTAAAATGATCAGTTAAACCAGCTAATAACAGGTTAGAAGCCTTTTAAATGCCTAGACTTCAACATTCCCAATAAAATTTGATCGTATTTCTAATAAATTTAGAACTTAATACATCCTTAGGGAGGAAATCCAGCCTATCTACAAGCATTTGAGCATACTGAAAACATTGCTGAGACTACACTTAATCTAGAGAAATCTATTACTTCAAAAATATAGTATGTATAAGGAATTGTTATGTTATGTTAATAAATCATTATTATTATTATTATTTTCCCGTAAAGTACACCCTCGTCCAAGCGTGTTGCGGTTAGGGTCTATGACGTCACAAACACGAAACTAAGGTTTGTCAACACAGCAATATTCTAACAAAACTTCTACTTCTAACTTATTTACAAACCACCCCTGCTAAGCCACTGCATCCCCACGGCTCGAGACAACCCGTTAATAACACGGCGCTTCGTCAAAATGGTTGCGCCCACAATAAAAAACGTGAAATCACAGGGTAGAAATGGAATTATTTGTTACCAATTCATTTGTGCGTTTTGAATATTTAACGTGGGTTTCTAGGAAATTGTTGTGTAATAAAATAGGTAAATGAGGAAGTTGTTTAATATTTTCACAATTTCTTCCGCGCCGCTAATTAAACCTCTGAGTTTATTATTACAATATAAAGTCATGATCTAACGCAATAATTTTAAGGTAAAACGCTACCCTGGAGGACAAACCTGTATGCGAGCGGTAAACTGTAGTATCTCCGAAGACCCAACTTTTCGGGAGGCAAATAAGCGACATTGTTTTTTTCAAGGAGAGGCGTCAAAATATTACTTTTTTTCTAATCTATATATATAGATATACATTTCTTTGGGAGTACTGTACGTATTGAGAAGCGGATGAGGCGTACATAATACCTTGTCCTAGGAGAAGAAAAATTTACCGTGGACTGTGTTGTTGTTGAAGGAAAGTTGCGCAACTTCACTGACCTGCTGATGATGCGGCGTGACGTGTGCTAGAACCTGGCTGGTGAAGCTGGCGGTCGAGTGGCTCGCTTGGTGAAATATTTGTTAAGCACTACACTTGGTTGATGTTCGATTAGTACTGAAATTTTAATGACGTCGATGAAATTTTAATACGCAAAATTATTGTTGCGTAAAGTGTGCCAGGAAATGGGAAGAACGGATAAGTAGAAACGGTTTTGATTAAAAGTCAGTTCAAACAGGGAGCTTTCTTTATGTCCTGATCCTTTAATTTGGTATGGAATTACAATAAAAAATAAATAAATTAAGAGTTAATGCTATTAATCATGTAATGTAGGACGAAACATTTGATTTCGACGTAGCAATAACACAATACCCTCATACTTGGAGTTACCGACTCGCATACATAAATAATACCTTGATACGACCGATTTGAGACTGGTTATTCATTTTTTTCATTTGCTAAGAAAGTTTGTTTTAAGCATGATACAACTTGAATAATAAAATTAAATTTCGATATAGTTATTGGTCACTCTATCCATTTCCGGCGTTGTTTATGTGATGGTGCGTAGTATTTAAACTTTCAATGCATAAATAATTTTTAAAGGATTTTAAAGACCATGGATTTAACAAAACTCCATAGAAAATAATCCGAAAGCGTCAAATTGTAGGATCGTTAAGGTCAATTAACAGTACCAATTCTGGGAAAACTGTGTTCTCAAACTTGTCACGTAGTAATTTGACAAAGTGCCCTACACGTTTGGCGATCTGAATATAAATCCTTCAAGTAAATTTTCGATACTTTTTTTTAATTAAAAAAAAACAAATAGCTTTAAGAATTTGTTGATTAATTTACAAATAGTAACCACTTCATTTTGTTACGTTAAACCTCAAATTAAAATATTTTAAACACCTCTTAAAAAATTATGCTTTCCAAGTGTATTTTGGGATAAATATGTAACCTTCTCAGTCTGCGTCAATAACGAGGTATACTTTTTTTATATGTTAAATTTATTTTAGCGTTCGGCGAACACGCGGAATTTCTATTGTGCGTGTTGTTAAGGTGTTACCACCCATATTATGACAGTAACTCACGCTTTTTATGAAAAAGTTTGGCGGGGTATGCCGCTAACGAGCTTTTGAACAAAGCTCTCGTCCATAAAATGACAGTTTTATTGCTGTGTTGTGTGCCGTGTAAATATTGTAAGCTGACGCACAGTAAAATGTAACATGTCTCAATTCTTGAATCATCCAAACGTTTTTGCATACGCAAATAAATATCGAATTCTAAGTGAAATTTCATGGAGACGAGAGATGTTAAAAGCAAATATGCCAATTCTAATGAAACACGAGATGAAACGATAAATTAATGTAATATGCGTGTGTGCATTTTTTTATGTTCAAAAGTAACATAAGATAAAATGCTTCATTTTTAATAAATGGTAGTCTGTCTATGGGAGGGTTAAAAAATATTAATAAAAAAGTGATATATATTTTGTATCAATCAAAAGGGAAAAGATCGTTTTAATTACAATTTAATGGTGACTTTTGTGATAACTAAGACATTTAACTCATGTTCGAAAGGTTTCAAGTTTGATTCCCGGTAAGAAAACTAAAATTTAATGCGATTTTTCTCAAGTCAATGTGTTTTATGCTGTAATTCACTACCGTAATTGGGTCTTCTGGCCTGTTGTGATGCGAAAAAAGGGATAAAGTGATATTTGACGATAAAAAAAAAATGCCTCTATTTTAGGCTTTTCAGCAGAAAAGAAAGGCACTTGGACACAGAACCCGGACCGATGAGAAATAAAAATTGTTGGACGACACAGTTGGCCGTTTAACCAACTGAGCCACGACGCCGACGCATGTTAAAAAAATTAATCTATATTTTATTAATGTCACTTTTATAATATCATCAAATGATGTGGAATCTTTATTAACATCTCTTACCAATGCCTCCTAAACCCAATTCAAATACGCTACTACTTTAGAGTGTTTGTTATAATATTTTAAGAGGAATACCAATTTTGCGGCTTTTTCATTAAAAATGAGGTTAAGTATCTCTCTCGGTGCTGTTGCTGCATATTATTATTATGTAGCAACAACATCCCCATTTCGATTCACAATAATCAACAAACGCGACTTTTTGGTGCACGGGGAAACTCAGTAATAATAAAAATAATAATATTTTTTTTTTTGCAATAATGGTAATAATAATAATAATAAAATGATAATACAGTCTTTATTTTAAAAAAAACACATTACAATATTGATATAAGAAAAATATTAATTTTTAAAAATATTTTTTGTTATAATTTTTTTTTTGTTTTTTTACAATAAACATAAGTGATAAAACTGAGTATTAAAAAAATAAAGCATAATTAAATAGCAATGAAATAAATATTAATAGTAAACAAAATAATCCCACAAAGGCATGGCCTGTTCGTGGGTATACAAAAAAATGTTAATGAATTTTAGCTCCTATAATAAATAATGGACAGTTTTAATATAATTTAAAAGCAAATTATAAATAACTTGTAAAAAGTTAAGACAATGAAAAAAAATGGTATTAAGAAATTAATACTAAAAATAAATCATGAAAGCTAATTTACAATTTAAGTATATAAGATGATAATATATTACATATGGTACCTACACTTATTAAAAATATTTGAAAAATTAATATCAGAATAAGATAAGATAATAAATAATAATACACATCTAAAACAGAGAAATAATTTTATCAAAAAAAAGGTTTATTGCGACTTTAATAATAAGTTATAAACAATGCATTTAAGATCTTTTAAAATAAATAATTGTCGTATTAATAATGTCTTTACCACAAGTAAATTTGTTGGTTAAGGAATGTAAACGAGGAATCGGACAGTGCCGAACATAGTTAGAATAACAAAAATTGGGCATTGAAGGGTTAAATATTGTCTTTAATTATTTTTTCATTATCAACCCTTAGAAAGTCTCGTCTGTTTGTCGCTAATGAGTGCGGCATCACGCTAACGGGGTATTATGCCGGGAACTTTCTGGTTCATTACAGAAATAATTGATTGCTGTAATTACAATTTGGCAATGTATGTATTTAATAGTATAAATGACGGGCTGCCACGGCACACCAATCAGAATAATGAACGGCGTCGGCGGATTACATATTCGATTAAAGTTATTTTGATGTAATAATCTACAAAATAAAAAAATATTCCAATTGAAATAAAAATATGTTTCATAAGGCGATAATAGTCCGGCAATAGTCCCGACAGCGGTAATAGTCCCAATTTAACATAGGATTTTCTTACAAGTCGGAACATGAAAATAAAGGATTATGCTGTTGTAAAATTGTGCTTTGTGGGTATTAAAAACAAAAATAAAAAATATAATGAATGACTAATATATTCCTTGATATATCAGGCAATTATCTATTTTTAGAATTTTAATGTTTGTGAAAGCAAATTATTCTACCAAATCCCAAAAGGAACATTCCCACACTACCAGAAGTCAAACTAGAGGATGGGTCATGGGGTCTGCCAAAGACTCTGAATTCGACAAAAAAAAATCACGTTTCTGGGCCCCAAAATGTGAGGTAGTCATTGTTTCGCGGAGACAGTCTGCTCGTCTATTTCGCTGACGATGTCTTGGAACAATGTTTTGTCCTACAAATTGCTGTTTACACGTGGACAACGCTCGAGTCCTGGGATAAAACAATATTGTATTGTCCACGAGTAAACGGTCTTAAATAAATGTTAAAATCCTAACAAAGTATTTAATAAATGATATGGCATCCAACATTTAATTTTTAAATAATGTAGATATGATAATAAGTTAAAATTATTTTTTAATTAATTTATTAACATATAATGAACATATTATTTTATTATTATAGGACTCACCAAGTCAATTTACACATATGGTTTGCCGGTGAAGATCCTTTACATTAAAACATATGATAACACTATTTATACAATAATAATAACTACTAACATAACCATAAAGAGCAAAAAAAAATTTTTTTAAATCATAATATTTATATGGATATCGCAATTATAAGATATACAAAGGAAAAAAGAAATATGAAACCGGAAAACCAGCATTTAAAATAAAAATGTGTACATAAAAGACCCGAATCCTTTTTCAGTAATATTTATATACATGTATTTAATATTTATTATATTTTATTCATATTTAAACTCGTAACCAAATAGCCATTCTCTTATTTTGCCCTTGTTTTTTTTGTTAGTGCCATTTCTAAGGTCGTTTGGCAACAAATTGAACACAACTGGAACCACATATTTTAGTGCTGCTTTTCCATAGACATATGTTGCATGCTTATGATGTTAATGATTTAAAAAATATATACGGATAACGAACACTCAATATATTACGGATAACGTACACTTAATAAAATATTTTTTCTTCTTTAAATTCATATTTTACTTTATATAATAATATTTTTTAAATCTTTTGTAAATGATGTCTAAGTCTTTTGTTTAGTTTTGTCAGCTAGTATATTGTATTATGTCAGTCCCTGGTTTATAAGTCTTGACTGTCTTTCTCTCGTTTTAGGAAGTTGTTTATGATATTGTTCCAATATTAGTGTATTGTGTCTATGTTAACTACATTTTTTTTAAAGTTTTAGTTCTTCGCCTAAAATTATACCAGTATCTAAATTATTAATAAATTTTAAAGATTCTTGTTGAAAGAGATCGGTTACACGTAATTTTTTAGTTAAGTTAAAATAGTCTTTTAGTTACTGTTAGATAAAGGAGGTCATATACTAACTTTAACATTTTATTTTGCTATCATTGTAGTCAGTTTATGTCATTTTGATTTCCTGTTCCTCATAGTAGTTGCAAATAATACATTTTAGTTTTAACATAGGCTTCATGTTTGAGATATATTTCCGTTTTTGAAACAAGTTTTTAATTCTAAATAAAGACCTGATAGATAATGTTATCACTTTGTTAATTAAATTGTTGATATGAATTGTCCATGTCAATTATCGGTCGATTGTTATTCCTTAGTATTTAACATGTTTAATTTTCGAAAATTGTTTATCATTTATGTAAGCATCTATTTTATGTAATTTTTTCCATTTTGAAAATTAATGATATTGCATTTTTTGCTAATGAGGTTCATTCTTCTATTGTATTTGTCATATATTTTGCCAAATACAGGATGCAAGTTGGCAATTTGTTGCAACAGTGTTTATATTCTCAGGGGCAAATCATTGTCGGCACGATTTGGTCAATGACAATTGAACGTATTTATGCAGAAAGCAGCCAGTCCACAAGTTTGAGAAAATGAGATATTGGTGTTACCGGCTGCAGTAAGGTCAAATCTATGTTTTGCTGAAAACAGCCAGGCCACTTTAAAAAAATAAAACTGTAATAATCATCTTCTGAAAATAGTGTTGATCACAAAAATTACATTTCTTAATTTGCAGAAAACACCCAGAGCACATATTATGGTATAAATGCTAATGCCTCCTAAAATCAAGTTATTTAAAAAAACGAAAGTGGATAAATACTAATTTTATAAATGAATTAAAATAAAAATGTCTGTTATAAAAAAAATGTTTTCATACAGAATATCACCTCATATATTTTAAGTTTGAATGAGGTATCATTTAATGTTAGATCTGATTGTTTTCTGCAAAATGCATATTTAAGGTTGTCAGCCAGACTTTTAAAATCATTAAAACCGTTCAGATACATATTTTTTTAAAAATTATGTTTAATATAACGAGCCAAAAAGCGTTAAAAATGAATAAATTTACTAATTAAATTTATGTTTTTTTTTTCATTGTGTATTTTATTTAACACTTATTTTGATAAACTCGTGAAGTAAAAGATAAAAGTGTTTGCCTAGTATGTAGGTAAAATAATTTAGCCAAGTGAATTTCACTCGCATTAATAAAAGTTTTAGCTCTTTGACTCCACTAAAATCAACAGATGGAAGAATTGAAAGAATTCAAATATTCAAACACTGACTGAATGACGAATGTTAAACCATTTGCAAAGTAGCCACTTTAAAAAGAGAATGACGGATCATAAGATCTGTAAATGCCTAGACTTCCATATTCCCTGCTTTAAGAAATGTTATCAATTTTCAATGTAATATTTTATTGTACTCAACTATGCCAAAAATAATTTTTGTTTATTAAATAATAAACAATACATTTCGCTAGTATTATGCAATTTGCACGATGCGTTAAAACGCGATCTGTAACATAAACATGTTATTAATCAATTGCTTAAATTAATATTTTGTTTGAAGGAACAAAAGTTGAATCGTGTTTATTACTAAGCAGAATCCAAAAAAGGTCTCAATTAACTGTTATTCCTAAAGCGATATCGAGCTTTAGTCACGCATATTATTAGTATAAGAAACAAAAAATCGTGCATCCTTGCATTGCTATTATGTTTTGATTTGCGTGACCAGGATGTTAAGAAAAATGTAGGAAACCTTCGAGAATAGCATGTAAATTGACAATGGGTAAAAATAAAAGGAATCTTATGACAATTGAAATATATTGCCAGTTTATATGTAGAAAGAACATGCAATTTTAGGAATGTTTAATATTGTGTGCAGCGAGCACGCTAATAATTAGTTAAAAGTCGCATTAACATACATTTTAATCGAATCTGTCTGAAACACAAACGTTTATTCTGATAATTTAATTAAACATTTTGTTATGTACTGAAGAAATTTCGTCTGTGACCAGGCGGATAAGGATTAGAGTTATGTTTTTGACTAGAAGCTTGGACGAGTGTTTTCGACTCAATGGCGGCTATCAGGTAACAATTCAAAAAATGGAAATCGCATGGGGTAAATTAGTTTTATAATGTAGTTATTAACATATTTGCATACCATGCTAGGAAGTCCAGGGTTCGATTCCCAGCAGGTTTGACGTGAAATAATTATTTTAAAGTTGGTTATTCAAAAAAAAAGTTTTGTGATTAGTTATGGATTATTTCGGCGAATTGATTGTGTCTTATGAATTCAATCCTTGTCAGCGAAGAATTCATTTCATTTTTTTCTTCAATCCAATGAAATACAATGTATTACTTTAATTCAGAATAAATATGTCAAGGCTGCTAGATTACAGAGAGCTTCTTCGGCAGCTTTTCTCGGAGAGCAATGAGCAAAGTGTGTGAGCACCGCCAAGGACTTAAATCTTCAGATGCTGTGTGTTTCCATTTTTTGTTAATTTTTAATTGTGGTGTCGTTTTTACTATATTTCGTACAAAAAAAATAATTTACCTTTTAATGTGGCTTAGAAGGGTTTGAAAGTACGTGATCTTTTTTATATGACGTCATTTCGCTTTACGGAACATCTTCTGGCTATAGAACTAGTTGACAGGTTACGTCATATTTCCTTTTCATCTCTCACATACTAATATCTTCAGATCGTTTACAGACATGGCCAATGAAAAACGCGCACGTGGAGCATTAAATTTCATACTTGTGGCGAATATTTTCGCCAGAATTACACAAGCAACAAACCGAGGGAATGAAATAATTTTTCTGTTGCTCAAAGGACCCGCTAAGCGCGAACTCTCACTAGAAGATTTCGAAGGTTTTATGCTTTAACAAATTTTTCATCGCAATTGTAGCTTTGTTCTCTGAGGAATTTTCTCACTCTAAAATGTTGTAAAACTGACATTTCGTTGTCTTTATTATTTTGTAAGTAGATTTTTTTTGATTCTCCGATCGTTACTGTTGTACAAAAAAAGGTTATTTATTAATTAATTAGCTTTTATCCGCAGCTTCCCTCGCATTAGGGAGGAATAAATTCGACAGTTAATTGGTTTTGTCGTTTGGCAGTAGGAATTTCCCCGATTGAATTATACATTTTTTCGGGATAGAAAGTAGCTTGATCAATTACCGGTCCTCCAACTATCGCTATGTAAGTAATTCTACAATACGTGTCTATGGCGACGAAGCATCGTTATTTTGTTCACAAATTCAAAATCCATAACAAAACCGAAACGCAAAGGATAGCAAACTAACCATAGGTAAATCAAATCGATCAAAATAATTTAAAGAATTAATTTTAACCATAGATAAATCAAATCGATTAAAAAAAAAAAATAATAATTTTAAGTTGATTCTTTACGACATCCCGTCATACCATCAACTCATTTTCAAATAATTTTGCTCATTCTTGGTGTAAAAAATTCTAGCCTATTTTTTTCGTTTTAGGAGTAAAAGTTAGTAGCTTGTTTTACTGTTCATATTTTCTGCTATCTCTACGCCAAAAATAACGTCAACCAGGTATTTTATTAAAAAGTTAAACGTCGCACACATATAATTTTGTAACTTTTTTTGTATATATTATGTATCATTAGATTTAAAGTTGATTTTTTCAATTGGCTCTAGTATTTTTAATATATTTCTACTTATTTTTTATGTAATAGCTGTAAAAAACCCAAATAAAAAAAATATTGAATAAATTATAAGTATGGGTTTTGAAAATAAACTTACTGGGTTGTGCATAATTACGAAATGTTGTGGTACATAATAATAAAAACAATAAATTGGACATGATTGTATTCCACGAATCAAAAATTTCAAGAGTTGTTAATACTTTCTTTTGCGTCACAATCCTGGGGATTGGTTTCCAAAAAGCCACACTCGTTTACTCCACTAATTTATGTTCTCAGACTGTATTTTTATATCCCTGTAGCTGTTACAGCGCACGTTACTGATCACTTGGTCAATGTACCCGTCTCTTGGGCGTTTTTTATAGTTTCTGCCCTCAGCCATTCTTTCTGTGATGCCAATAAGCAGGCCCGGGTGCCTGATGGCCAATCCAGTTTGCTCTTTGTTGGGAAATTTTTAAGGATTTGACTCGTTTCACCGGTCCTACTCGATATTTCGCTTTTCCGGATGTGATCCGACCGATGAGTCTCCAATGTTCACCACATTTCAGAAGCAGCTAGGCATCCACACTCACTCTGGCCAATGGTCTATGTTTCGCAACCGTACAGCAGCACACTCCAGACAAAGGCCTTGGTTAGATTTTTCGTAGCCTTAATATTGACGTGAGATGTTTAAAATAACTTTGCGTTTTTATTTAGGGCTATTCTGGCCTGCAGCAGCCTGCGTACGATTTCTGCCTTTGAGCGTCCATTTTGAGTTATTTTATTGCTAAAAATATACATAAACTCTTTGACCCGTTTGATGCTGATGGGTCAAAAAGCAACACTTGTACTTACGTCATCTCGACCGATGGCCATACATTTAATTTTATCTCTTATTAGAACGTACATAAGATGTTTCATTATGTGTGCGGGAGGATGAAAAATACGGTTCTGTATTTTTTAAAACCAAAACCCTAGACAAGTGTTTTCGACTCGATGACTACTCTTTAGTGAACATTCTGGAAAAGAAAATAGAGTGGTGATAACTCCGTCTCGTGTGGTTTGAATAAGAAATTAGTAATTCCTTGTATGCCAGGTTTATGAAAATTGTCAGGTACTCCCGCATAATCGAATTCTATACCTTTCCTTGATCGTTCGATATTCGACATAATCCACGGATAGCATTCGACACCTAATGCTTCTCTTCCTCGGGATAAAAACGCCAAAGCCGCACGCAACACCGGCGGAGACTTACATAAATTATTCCGGATGAAATAAGGCTATTTGAAAGATTACCCTTCCTAACGCTACTCTGACGGAAGTAGAACATACTAACTGAAGTGACAGTGAAATTGTACCGCCGCGTCATTAAGGAAATAATTTAGCCGGAAAATGTTTCGAATGAAGTTTAGTATTTGGTTAATTTATACAACGCCATTTTTGTGAAAAAAAACTACCTCAAAACTCTTTGTAATTGCGATCCCATGGTGTAATCACTTGCCTTACTTTATTGACATGTTGGCACACATCCCGCGAATAAGGTCGTATTTACATATTTATGATACATTTTTTACTACATATATTTCTCGGATTAGCCGCCATACAACCTCATAGTTTCCCAATAATTTATCTACCTATATGTATTTTTGATTTAAATGAGTTGATTGTTTTAAAGATTATATCATTCAATGGAAAAATGGACTATAATGTAAATACAACATTCTTAGTAAAACTTGTCGATTGTGACAGGCAATGTATTTTTTTTGTCCGTTCTAGATAAACATTTTTTTCTTACAGTTCTTCTTCTTTTTCTTTTAAGTCGGTCCCTTAATGCTGAGGATCGTGATCACCATGAACACTTCTAATTAGTCTGTTCCATTCCAGTCTGTCCTCAGCCCGACGTACTGACTCATCAAATTTTAGCCCCGTAGCCACCTTTATTTGGTCAGTCCATCTATATGGGTTTCTACCCCAGCTTCTCCTACCTTCAACTCGGCGAGACATTATTGCCTTTTTTAGATTGCCTGGCTCACGTCTAGCAATATGTCCAAAGAAAGACGGTATCCTTCTTAAACACACCACTGATAGACGAGTTGTAATAAGGAGCTCTTCCAGTATCGATGCATTCGTCCTTCTGGCTGTCCAAGGCACTCGCATCAGCCTTCTCCAACACCACATCTCGAATGCATCGATCCTCTTCCTCTCGTAGGCACGCATTGTCCACGTTCCAGCCCCATATAGGAAAACGGAGAATATCAGGGCTTCCATCAACCGCTTTTTTCTGTTTATTGATATACCTCGATCTCGCCAAATCTTCTCCAAACGGTTCATTGCTTATTTGGCCATTTGAATCCTGCGCCCAATCTCAGGTCTGCAACTGCCGTTGTTGGAGATAAGCGAGTCGAGGTACACAAAGTCATCTATCAGTTCAAGGTCTTGCACCTGTCTTGTCCTTAAGAGACTGCCAGCTCTGTCTACAATCATTAGCTTTGTCTTACTTTTATTTATTTTAAGACCCAGAGCCTCACTCTCCAATTTTATCCGTCTAAGGGGTTCTGCTAGCTCGGTTTCATCTTTGGCAATCAGTATCGTGTCGTTTGCATATCTCAAATTTGATATTTGTTGACTTTGACACCACCATTTCACCCATCCAGCGATCTTATCATAGTATATTCACCGTAAAGGTTAAAGAGTTTCAGCGACAAGATGCAACCTTGACGCATACCTCTTTCTGCTTTAAATGGAGCTGACAGTGCATTCTCCATCCTTACTCTTGCTGACCCATCCATGTATAAAATTTTCACCAGTGATGTGAGATGCTGTGGCACACCCATCTCTAGCATGATCTCAAACATACGTTGCCAACATACACAGTCGAAAGGCCTTTGTGTAGTCAATAAAACACAGTAACATTGGCTCAGTGAACTCACGGCGTTTCTCAATCAGCTGACGAATGTTTAGGATCTGCTCCCGGGTACCCCTCCCTGCCACAAAACCTGCTTGCTCGCTGCCACAAAACCTGCTTGCTCGCAGGGAATTTGACAATCAATATAATTCTCTAAACGTTTATTTGTAATGAAAAGAAGAATTTTGCTGGCATGCGACATAAGGGAAATTGTTGATAATTCTCACATTTACGGGTTGATTCTTCAACAATATTTGATTATGTCCAAATGCTTGCAGACTGGCTGGATTTCCTCCCTAGGGAGTTGTTCATATTTAAATTTATTTCAACAGAGAGGGAAAAATTTTTGAGAAGGGAATATGGAAGTCTAGGCATTTAGTGAATATTACACAGTGTGTAAAGTGGCCACTTAAACCAGCCAATGACAGGTCATAAGCCCTGTAAATGCCTAGACTTCCATATTCCCTTCTCAAAAATTTTCCCTTTCTGTTAAAATAAATTTAAATAGGGTAGATCCTTTTTTATGAAGCGGTATTAAAATTGACTCTGTCCAATCATCGGGTCATTGACCTGTTCTCCACACTTTCAGACATATATTGTGGATCATCCAAACTCCTTTATATCCTAGATGTTTAATGAGTTCAAGATTTTATTTATATTTACTGAAAATATCATATTTGACATGTGATGTATCTTTAAACTGACATGTGATGTATCGTAAAACTCCTACTACCTAAAATTGACTTCTTAAAATTGTATTATATTGCTTAAAATACCCAGATGAACCGTAGTTACCCTTTTTACGTCAGTTCTCTAATATAATCTCTCAAAATTTTCAATACTATATTGTTGGATATTTTGAAAATAAATTTAAAACGATAGGCTTCAGGACCGGTCGGTATATTTTCGTAAGATTTATATTATTTTTTGTGAAAATATACTCGGCGTCTTCTTGGAAGCTAAAATAAACAGGATTTAGGAGATTAAAGCAGTTATTCGCTTCAGATTTTATGCTTTGAGTGAAGCTTAAGATTCACTACAAGTCTTAAACATATTTTGAGATAACTCTTTGTCAAGCTTAGCGAATTAGTTTGATCGACTTATTAAGCTTTAACGAACAGGATACCTTGGGAATAAAATAAATAAAATATTTTCAGATATCTTACTCTTTCAATCTTTGTACTGTATTGAACTATTTTTTAAAATTTACTTCTTAATTTTTTTAAATTATTAATTTATAAACCATATAAAATAAATGAATATAAAATAAACATTCCCAGGAATCAAATATCAATTTTGGATTTTTAAAAAAATTTTAAATGACACGTAATATACATAAACTTAAGTGTTTTTCTAACACAAGCAAAATAAATGAATAAAAACTCTTTCAAAAATGGAAGAAGTGGTAAATCCAGGACTAACGGAGTAAGGTCGTCAGCATGAGCATTTAATTTATCTCTCTTAGTAAGTTTTTTAAAAATATTTCATAATATAAACAATTATGTGAGAAATTCCAAGAACATACGTATAATTCCTAATGATTAGGGCATCCCTACATTGAGAATTATACTGGCTACGTTTTAAACAGAGGGTGGAACACAAACTCTTGGCTAACGTATAAATTACTGCACACTACAGCTCCGGAATATCTAAGGGAACTATGAATTCCATATGAATTAGCTGACAGACGTCTTATCGTCTACACCTACTGCGAGAAAAAAATTTATACATTAACGCTACCAGCGTACTAAATTCGGTAAACGTGCGTTTGCGGTCACAGGAACATTTTGTTAATTATCTATATTGATATAATTATTTTTTTTGTTAGAAAAGATATAAGTTCAATCAATCACATTGAAAATTTAAACGCGTTTTAAAACTACCGAAACGCAAAAAGTTTTCACTCCACGGAACTGATTCCGTTGAGCGCCTGGCTAATATTGACGAAAACAATGGCTCATTAAAACAATGCTGCTCATTCATAACAAAACAAAGTGCAACAGCAATACGACCAGAATGTCAAATAAAAATATGTTTTTTCTGTCGTAATTTATTGCATTATTTACTGTATTATTCCACTTTCAAATTACAAAAAAATTGAATAAATAACTGAATATTAATCAACCCCTACGATATCTTTATTATTTTTTGGGGTAGCTATTGATCCTTCATTTAGAATTTTTCATTCAACCGTTATGAATAAATTATTTTTTCTTTGGATTTCATTACAAATAATTGTTAGAAATAGTTATGTATTCGTTTTGAGGAATAATAACGAATTATTTTTATACTGTAAGAGTAATTCATACACGAAGAAGTTCGACTTCCTGTGACCAGGCAAACAAATTTATCGATTTGATAATGAAAATATAAATTTCAAAAAAAAAAAAATATACCTCCTTGAAAAATTTCAACACCCTTCAGTTCATGGTTTACCTTTTTGTTCTATTTCTCCAAGCACTCTTTTAATTCCCATTGACAATTCATTTTTCTTCTCGTCCATGCGGCTCGACTGTGGAATCATCTTTCATCCAATATCAAAGATGTCTCTACAGTATTTATTTTTAGATCACATCTAAAGAAACATCGCCTTTCTCTTCGTTAAGCTATCCTCCTTTCCTATTTCCTTTTCATTTACCTTTCCCATTAATAGCTGGTATTGATTTAAGGTAACTTGCATACAAAAAATATTGTTATTTCTATGTTTGTATATCTTCAATTTTTGAAAATTTTATTTTTTGTTGAAAACGCTTTCACACTTAAATGATATAAATATCACTAGTATTTTATTACTTACCTAGAAGAATTAGCTACTTGGCAATAAGCCAATTTGAATTATTTACAAAAAGTTAAATAAACATACAAGCAAATTCATTGAATGAATATAATAAAGCGAAATTATGGGTATTTTTATACGTTTGTTTAAATTATAATATGAAATCTTATTTTAGATTAAAGTAGGCTGAATGCTTTCAAAATGCAATATCTTAGGTAATCATTTGCAATTTGATTAATACGAAAGGTAAAAAAAGGTTAAGATTTGTACATTTTTCCAGGCTGAGATAAGCATTATTGACAACATAAAAAAAGGAGTTCTGCATTTGTGTTGACATGTAGAGCCAATGGAAGGCGAAAGAACGGCTCAAAAGATCTGGGATGCAAATGTTGATGAATGAATGCAGAAAACCAGGTAGATCATAATGATTTTCATTTAGAACATTATTGCGACCTTAAACATTACCCAAAATACTGAAATCGGTTGAATTGACCCAACCGCATTATTATTTTTTCGGTTTCTTAACAATTTCATACACCATTTCACGTTAAATCATCAGTGTGGCCATTGTATGAAGCAAAAACAGTTGCATGCAAAAAATAATATTTCCAAATAAACCAATCTCTAGGAGGCAGAGAAGATTTATAATAACATCTCAGGCAAGAGGGGTGTGCTTGGTAACTTAATTGATCGATGCAGCCAAAAATAGGTAACTGGAAGGCTAAAAACAGACTAACATTAAGCCCATCTCAAACGGACGGATTGATGGTTTCAGCCAGGCGATAGAATTTGATTTAGAATACAACACTACCCAATACAAGGATACCCGATACAGTTTAACACACCATTAAACTGTTGGGAGTCTTTCTGAATTCTGTCCCCTCTCTTGATTTTATTTATTTATTTATTGTGGATAACTTATATAGCGCCATTTTCGTAATAAAATACCTCAAGGGCGCTTTACATGGTGATTCTATTGTTAAGTTAATTTAATTGAAGCTTTTAAATTTGTAATTTAATTAAAATAATTTATTTTGTTGTCACGTGCTACGGATTTATTCAAATGATTTAGAGAACAAGTGGGTTTTAAGTTTTTTCCGAAACATCACTTCACTTTCACAGCCTCGCACCTCTGCTGGGAGAGCATTCCATGCCATAGGGCCTGCGACCGCAAATGCGCGCTCACCAAATTTAGTGCGCCGTTTGCGTAGAGGTATAATAACTTTTCCTCTCGCCGTAGACGCAGCTGATCTAAGCGTGAGACGCCTGTCAGCTAGTTCATCTGGAATGCATAGTTCCCTTAGATATTCCGGAGCCGAGTTGTGCAGTGACTTATACATAAGCCAACAGAGCTTGTATTCGACCCTCTGTGGAAAACGTAGCCAGTGTAGTTCCCGAAGTAGTGGAGTGATATGACTGAACTTAGAGATTCCGAAAATAAGTCTCGCTGCGGCATTCAATACAGATTGTAGGCGAGTCATTTTGTTCATTGGTAGACCTGCATAGATACCATTACAATAATCGACTCTAGACACTACAAACGCATTTATTAATTGACGGGCGGCATCAACCGGCAAATTTTTGCGTATGCATTTAATTTGTCTCAGCTGGTAGAAGCATGAACTTATCGTTCTACTAATTTGAGCGTCAAGAGATAGGTCCGAATTGAGTAAAACTCCCAGTAGTTTAACGGTGGGTAAAACGGTACTCCCTACATTGGGTAGAGCCGTATCCTGGATCAAATTATGTCGTCTGGCTGAAGCCACCCACAGCTGTTCAGTTTTTGATGGGTTTAATGTTAGTCTGTTTTCAGCCATCCAGTTTCCTATTTTCTTGATGCATCCATCAATTAAATTGACAAGCACACTTCTCTTGCCTGGTTTGCAATAAAAATAAATCTGCGTATCATCTGCATAGCAGTGCGACCACAATCCACATTCTTTGATAATGTTCTCTATATCTTTAGTGTAAAGGAGATAGAGAAGTGGTCCGAGTACTGACCCTTGAGGCACTCCTGTAGACACCAGAAAGTTGGTTGAGCTTTTACCCTGGAACACGACTGCATATTCTCTTTTATTAAGATATGAACTGAACCACATATGTGCCTGATCACAGATACCATAAGTTTTCTCCAGACGTTCAAGCAAAATATTATGGTCTACAGTATCAAATGCAGCACTCATATCCAGAAGAGCCATCAACACCAGATTACCAGAGTCCACCGCCGTTATAATGTCAGACAGTACTCTTATCACTCCCGTCTCCGTAGAATGAAAACGTCGGTATGCCGATTGCCTTACCGAAAATAAAGAATTCCGCTCGATATAGTTAACGAGCCTGTGAGAAACTATTTTTTCTAGTATTTTTGATACGATGGGAAGATTTGAAATAGGGCGAAAACTGGAAAGATCTTCCACATCTAGTTGTGAATTTTTTAAAAGTGGAGTTACATTTGCTTTTTTTATGGCTCTCGGAACAATGCTGCGCTCCATGGATGTATTAAATAAATCTGTTAAAAATGGAGCTAATACGTTAATGCATTTTTTCAAAAGCCATGTTGGCATCGGATCTAATATACATTGTTTGTTGGGTAATGCCGCAACAATTTTTTTAACCTCATTTATAGACGTTGGTTCAAATTTACTGAATTTTTGAAGGGCATTATCTAAAATTACAGGTTTTTTCGCTGAACTACACGCCAGTCTGATTTTTTCGACTTTATTTGTAAAAAAGTCGGCGAAATCAGTGGCAGTAGCGCTTGTGTTAGATGTCTCTGCTATACAGTCACCACGAACAGATTGAAGGCTTCGCCAGAGTTGTTTTGGAGACTTTTTCTGTTCAGTGATTTTTGTACACCAGAAACTAGATTTTATTTCTTTTATAAATGTCCTATAAGAGGCTTGCATATCTAACCACATTGATGCTCAAATTAATAGGACGATAAGATTTCTATCAGCTAAAACAAATCAAATGCATATGCAAAAAATTGCCGGTTGATGTCGCCCATCAATTATTAAATGCTTTTGAGGAGTCTAGAGTCGATTATTGTAATAGTATCTACGCAGGTCAACCGATAAATAAAATGACTCGCCTACAGTCTGTGTTAAATGTCACAGAGAGACTTATTTTTGGAATTTCTAAGTTTAGTCAAATCACTCCACTGCTTCGGGAAGTACACTGGCTACGTTTTGTACTGAGGATGGAATCCAAACTCTGTTGCCTCAAGTTCGTATAAATCACTGCATAACTCTGCTATGGAATATCTAAAATAACAATGCTTTCTAGATGAACTAGCTGACATACGTAACAAACACAGGTCATTGCGTAACTGTGCAACCTAACTTAAATTGTTCGAATGTATGGTGTGAAAATAACAATTTATTTCTTAATGTTGACGAATGCAAAGTTTTGACCTTTTGCCGAAATAAGAACCCAATTGCTTTCAACTACACTATAAATTCTATAAATTAAGAGCGATTGACCGAAATGACCGATCTTGGTATTATATTTGATAAAAAAATAACCTTCACTAAATATATACAGAGCAAAACAAATAAAAGCTTGAAAACTCTGGGATATCTGTTGCAAACGATTAGAGATTTTGACTCGGTCTGTGTAATGAAAAATTTATATGTTGCTTTAGTACGTCGCCAACTTGAATACTACTTAGTTTAATTGTCACCATATTATAAAATGCATATAAATAATATCGAAAGAGTTCAACATAAATTTTCACGTTTCGTTAATTTTAAATTGGGTATTTCAGTTGAACAAATAAATTATGCACTTAACAAACAACAGAAAATAGAAAAAAACCATATGATTTGTTATTTTTATTTTAAATTAAATGTAAATAGAGACCTTTAGATACACAAAATGTCATTTAATTTATACCTATAATTTCTATAGTTTTCATTCGGATTTTTTTTTTAAATTTATTTATTATGTACATACAATATTACATTTTATTTATTTTAAGACATTTTTGACATTTTTTTTTTTACAGGACTCACCAAGCCAATGAATATGGCTTGTCGGTAAAGATCCTTTACAATTAATCATATGATAGTCCTACATGGTTTTATAATAATAATTACTACTAACTTAGATATAGGGAGCGAAAAAAAAGTACATGTAATTGATGCTTTCAAAGATATTTAAAATATCTAGTTCAATATTTGACTGATCCTAACTGTTTCAACTAATTAGCTGGCGCGTGCTTGCCTGGGTTACCCGATTTTGTAAACTCTTCTATGTAAATGTATCATCAATAAACTACAGTACACACTCGCCAATAAGGAGAATTCATGCGTTTGCAAATGAATACGCAAACGGTGTAGATATATTCAATATCAAACTTTTGAATGTTAAAAGGCCGTGTATCAATTTATTATCTTCAAATTTAAATACCTTAATAATACTATGCTGATTTAAATTGTGTTCCTTTTATTAACATATTTTTGTATTCGTTATTATTATTTTTCTAACTTCTTATTTTAAATTTTTTTTAATATATAAAGTTTATATTTAAAGCACTAACTTTGTGGTTATTCATTATAATAAAATGAATAAAACAATTTTGTTTTTAACCACTAATTAGTGGTTAAAAACAAGGTTGTTTTATTTATTTTATTTTTTATCTTTTATCTTTTAATATAACTTATGGGAAAAAACGCACTTCTGTTCTCTCCACTGCAATAAATGTATGTACTTTATGTATGCTAATATATTTTTCACTTATATGTAAAGATGGTTTTTCGTATTTTTCTTTTTCTTTTTCTTCTTAATTCATTTTTGATTTTTGCTACTTTTCTGTAAAATACATGTCTGTCTTTATATTGATATATGTAAAAGTCTACAAGGCGTTAAAATAAATTGATAAATACGTATTATGCTTAAATCAGCTTCATCTACGGGTATAAGAGAAGTTATTATGCCTGTACACAACCAGCACACTAAATTCAGTGAACGCCCATTTGCGGTAGCAGGCCCTATGGCATGGATTGCTCTTCCAGCAGAGGTGCGAAATTGTGAAAGTGAAGTTAGGTTTTGAAAGAAACTTAAAACTCATCTGTTCTCTTAATCATTTGAATAAATATGTAGCATGCACCGACGAAATAAATAACAATTTAAAAAAAAAAATAATTGTTATTAATATAATCACTTTGTTAATCGTCCTTGAGGTATTACATTACGAAAATGGCGCTTTATAAATTATCCATAATCATAATAATAATAATAATGATGACGAAATGGTGATGTAATAACTAAATCATTAAAAATAGATTTATTTGCAAATAATCTTAATCACGTATAGCGTTTGCTTTCGAAATAATTCATAGTATTTTTTATTTTCTTTTGGAATAACATTAAATTACGGTTCATTTTATGTTCGGGAATCTTTTTTGACTAAGCGTGATGCTACTTGTGAAAACCTGTGATTGGTTTATTTGTTATTTGTTTTGTTTTATATATAAGATAAATGTAGCGGCTGGTTATCCAAATAAAGAATAAAAAAGAGTAAAAATCCAATAAATACTCAAAGATGAATGGAAAATCAGCGCGCATGCATGAGAAAATGTTATCCTTAGACTTACGTGTGTATGCCACTCTATCAAAAATTTGCTTTGATTTCATTTTTCAAAAACTAAAGCTGACTATTAACTGATTGGCATGGACAATGTTTTTTTCTGTGAATGACAATGTACTCGTATTTAAAATTTTGATAATAGTTAGCTTGATTGTACATAGAACACACAGAAAGCATGAAATCTATGTCTATGTGATACAGAAGGGAAACGATAAATTATTCCCGCGTTGTGCTTTATAATGACGTCAATGAATGCCTTCATTATTAGGTAGAGAGTAGAGATTTTCATGTGAGCTATAAATTTTCACGGATAGTTAATCGCACGTATTATTAAACCCGAATTGTAGCGAACCATTACAAACTGTATTCAAATTTATTGGATTTTTTAAACTCACTGTAAATGCGACAGCAGTGAAGATATATGTATAGGTATGTTAATATTATAATTACTGTGTTCAACCTAGGCCCAGTTGTACGCAAAAATGATTACATCCATTGATGACGACCGTTTTTTTGTATTATTTCTTCCTGTTTTTAATTCATTTGCTTGTACAGCGGACTACTTATTGTTCCGGGATATGATTTAGTCGGAAAATTTGAAAGTTATCGCGACCTTCGATTGAGATGACGAAAGGTATCCAAATTTATCTCGGGGAGTGAAAACAAATATAACAGTGTTATTTTAGTAAAATCACGAGAGTCACTACCTCCTCGGTGTGACTTTTAGTAGAAATACAGTAAACGAGGCCCGTAGCTCGAAAGTATTCACCTTTCGGGGGCAGCCGGCCGGCAAAGCAGAAGAATGACCCGTTTTAATCTCGAGGGTGGGTACGAAGCTGTGGACTCGTGACTCTTGTTCTGAAATTTCATTTAGTAACTCAATCTTGAACATATTTATAACTTCTGTAAATATAAAGAATAGTTTACGAGTAACTGAAAGACGTGAGTATGTGACTAGATATTTATTATAGAATACACAAATTAAAGTCAAATCGAGTGAAAATCCACAATACCGATGAACAATAGACAAATTAGGAATCACTTTAACATAAGCATAAAGCAAGAGGTTTTTATTCAAACTTTGACCTAAATGAACCCAAATGAATTTACCAGGAAATAGGTCAATACAGCGAGATACATATATAGTGGGTAAATTCAAATTTCTACCGAGCATAAAGTGTAACAACGGTGGACGGAAGGAATAAACAGATGCTTATCTGGGATTGGGAATCCTCCAATACGCGTTGCCAGACCTCTTGAAAAAAAAATCTCGGGTAAGGTTCGCTCCAGGAATGATAACAGGAAAGGATCAGGATACTTAATTCCTTCTCTAGGACCACGGGCAGGCAGAGTTCAAACAAATAACAATCGCTGTAGGCGGGGTTCAAACGAATATCATTTGTGTCGCGGCGGGAGAATATATAAAAGTGCGCCAGGCACTGATCCAAGGGAATTCTTAAAATGGTTCATAGGGCACTGAGAGAGCAAATTCAAACGGAACGCAGTAGATTTATGACACTTTTTCTTTCAACTGTTTTTGGATCACTGAAAAAACAAATCTGATCAGTATCAGTTGTTGTAACTGGATGTTTTTTTGCAATATTCACAGGGAAATCAGAGAGCAGATTCAAACGGAACCCGGAAACTTTTTGGTACGGGTTTTAAACTGTGTATTTGTTTCACGGGTGCGGGTTGTAAAAGATTTCTAACCTAACTTTTTGTACGGCCATTGTTTGTGTGGAGAGTTTGTTTGCCAAAATTGCTCCATAAAATAATTTAGATTTATAATATCGATGAACGGTTTTTGGTTTAATGTTGCTATTAATTAAGTGTTTTAGCTAAATTAGGCATCTTCTAAGTGTATTACTGATTGATATTTTATATTAAAATTTTAAGGAAGTTTACTGTTTACAAAAATATTTTATTGCAGTTCTATTCGTATAAGTTGAAAATATGAAAGACATTTTTATTTTTCCTTGTTTCCTTACCTCCTAGGTGTTTTACGAAATTATTTTTTTTTTTCATACAGGCATTTATGATTGGCGAATAATTTTGTTAATGATGACAAAATAAGTATATGTTGTTTAAATAAAAATTGAAATATTTGAAAGTATTTTTTTTTTTTTTATCTCGTTAAGCCAATTTTTTTAAAATTCAATATTAGGTGGCCCGAAACGGTCTCACCATTTTTTATACAAAATATGCATATTACATAATTGTACTTCCACGAGTTTCCAAACTTATTCTGGGATATTTACAGTTAATTACATTAAGACATATTCAGATATATAACTAACATAAAGTTATACAATTCAATAGAAATAAAACATATAGTGGACGAATCTCTGAAACCTTTAAAACATTACAAAATTTTTCTCTTTTTTTTACAGGTGAGCACAAAACCTTTGCAGAACTACTCGGAAAGAATTCATAATTTTCGTAACCGGTAAGATAACACGTCTTTTAAACAACTATATTATAGTGTCTTGAAAATTCATTGATAAAAGAGTACAAACAAGTATAAATTTTTTGAAAATCTTTGCTAGATAGTAACAATTTTTTTTTCAATTATGGTCTTTTTTTTAAAAAGCAACATTCCTTATTCAAATATCTTTAACAAAAAATTAAACATAATTATATTTCGTCAACTGTATTAAAAATACTAATCAGACAACTTAAAGTTCATTTTAATTTAAAAAAAGACGTACTTTAGGATACCAGTAATTGAAAAATAATCTCGCCGCTTCTTAATTTTGGTTGGTAAATGAGAAAATACATTTGAAGTTTCGTGTGAATTTGATTATATTCCCGGACTGAAAAGGTTGAAAAAATTAACAAGTTTACTTTACCTACCTACCTACATAAAATGTAGGTGTGATTATACTCTAATTATTATAAAATTCCAGTTCCCACCAAGGTCAAGTGGTGACATTTCAGATTGTTATAGTGCTTAACTGAAAGATACTGTTAATTTGGAAAGTTTATTTGTTCAAACGAATGTGACATAAAGTAGTTAGCTGTGACAAAGCTTAACAGATTGTTTGTAGGGTGAATTGGCATTTAGGAAAGCTATTCTTAGCTCTATGGTTCCACCCTCTCTTCTATGTACTAATAACTTGCACTGTAATCTTACGTGCAAGAAGCTATTTTCACTATAGAATTATCAAATAAACCTTTTTTTTTCAAAGTCAAAGTACTATTCTATGATTTCGCAATCTTAAAATTCAAATAAAAAATGTAATAATTTTTTTCAACCCTTTGAATCTAAATTGAAACTCTTTGTTTTTAACAATATAATTTTTTGTTTATACAGAAAACACGTCCTTTTTTGTTAAGTTATTATATTTATATTATTATCGGTTATGAGGAAGGTGAGTTTTTTTGAATATTTTTTTGGTTTGTTTTTTTTACTGACAAATAAATTAAGTCAATGAAGAAAAAAAACATTTTTATTTATCGTATTATCAGCGTTATGATTTTTTAAACAGTTGTTTTTACTGTGACGTCACACAGTAAGTTCTGCTGATTGGTAGATTGACTTCTCGTAAACCAAAAACCTATCACAACACTTCATTCATTTGTTGTTTTTCAAAAACTTGTGGTGTCATTTAAAGTAGTTCATTTTTATTATTTTTTTCATGCATTTTCCTAAAACTTCGCAATAAAATAAAATGCTCAAATTTTTACCGCCTCTAAAAAAAGATTTTTATATGCGTTTTCTCATAACACCGAACTTCTTCATTTATATGTGAGATGATTTATTAAATTTCCGTCAAATACAATGAGATTATATTTTCTTATTAAAAAGCAAATATCTTAATTTTATAAAATTATCCATTGATTATAAGTCAAAATCACTCCTCGCGCTTATCTGCACTAATGCAATTGATGGCAATCGTACCGACAGCAACATCAAAAAGCGGACTTCTCCACTTAACTTATTTTGAATAATTTACTCGTTTGGTATAAAAAAAAAGTTGAGAATGCTATTTTTGTAAAATTTTTTACTGTTTACTTTTTATATTGTTGCATCGTGTACACGTGTGTATTTATTAGTAAATTTAAAAAAAATCATTTTTATGTTGTGGGAATTCCATTCTTTGGTGCGTTTTGTAGCTGCAAGATTTTTGGTGATTTCTCTTAAACTTCAAGTGTAAATATCGTCTAAATTTTTAACCACCCATGCGCTCTGTAGAACATTTAATCTGAATTATATTTGCAAACGATTATTTATAAATCTAAAACACTTTAAACTCATTTTTTTCTGATGTTAATATGGGTCTAGATTTCTAAACGTTCGTGCGCTGTGTAGCTGCAAGACGTGTTGTAATCTAGCTCCTGTATAGTTTTTAAAATTTAACTGTATTGGAAATGAGGATTAAAATCCTTAACGTCTAACGATTTTCACAAAAATGGCGCTATATAAATCATCATAAATACAATAAATAAATAAATTACCAAGAACAAGAGAAAAAACTCACAACAGAAATATAAAATATGTTTGTTGAAGAAAATGTTGAAAGTCACCAACGTAATTGCGATTTAACAACTAATATGATTGATAATCTTAATAAATAATTAAGAAATTTTGCAGCGAAAAAATATGATGAAAATGTAAGAATTTTAAAAGCTGATTTAAACCTTAAACTGCATTACTTTAGCTTATTTTTTTCTAAAACCTACTAAACTTCTTAACACAGTTCTTTATTTTATTTATTTATATTGTATTTTTTAAAATTTATGTTGTTTATACACTCATATTTTTATTTTTATTTTTATACCAACTATACTTCTTAACACCGATCCTATCTTTAATTTCTTCACATGGTATTTTTTTAAATTTATGTTGTTTATATACTCATTTTCATTATTATACCAACTTTACTTCTAAACACTGTTCTATCATTTGTTGCTTTATATTGTGTTTTTTAAATTTTATGTTGTTTATTTACCCATGTTTTATATAATTTCCATGTATGTACAAGCCTTATGGGCGTGAAAAATTAATTTAAAAAATAAAAAAAACTTTAAAGTTTTAACGATTTAGAGATTCCAAGTTTCCAATAGTACTTAACCTCTTAAGTTAATCCGAGTACAAAGAAAAAACATCTCCAACGTTTCTACATATATTTTCAAAACAAACAAAAGTTTTGTACGTTTGTGTACTTAATGTGTGGGAGTATAATTTAAAGTTACCTACGTCTAGATATGTTCTGTGATATTGATTGTATACAAAGTACGATAATTTAAAGTTTCTTGTGACATGTTCTGTGTGTTGTTTCGAGTATTGATTGCTTTCTGACTACATAGTTCAATGATTATAGTTTGGTTTGAATAAGCCGAATTTCGTTTGTAAACGTAATAATGAAGAAGGACTAAATATATTATTTCGCAGTACAGTGCGTAGCGAGCGAGGATGTAACTTGAAACTTGAGAGACTTATCATATATAATTATGAAAGTGTGTTTACCACGCGTCTCCTCTCGCATAATGTGCCTCAAGCCAACCATTATTAATGGCCTGTCATTTGCTTTACAACTTCCATACATTTATTATTAGATATTCTAATACGAAATCGTGTTTACTTAGACTGCGTTGCTCTCGTGAAGTAAGATTACAAACTAAATTTATTCAGAAATTCTATACAATTACGAGATATCTAACTGAAGGTTTTTATTCTTCTAAGCGCTTTGAAATCTTTTTGTATTTTTTCTGACGTTTTATGCTGGAGGAAAATAATTTAATACTTAACAAAAAATCACGTCTTTCGTTCCCTTCCGCACCTAATGTTGCATAGGGCACTGCATTGGCACACCGATCGCAGAATATCGTGATCTTTTTTTGTTACATGAAGGTAAGATGATCAGTCTCACGCTTCAAGTACCAGTCCAAGGACTATAAAATACTTTAAATGTAAAAATACCCTTTAAAATAAATATTTTATATCAACCACGTCGATAATTAAACCTTAGACCTCTTGCACTGTAAGCAAACGCGCTGACCATTACACCACTGACAATTACCTTCATTTTCACGCTCAGCCTTTGTACCGGCTGGGCGTGAATTATAGTTTCTCTCTCCAATCGTAGCTTAAAATTCGAAAATAAATTGTTAACTGTTAAACAAACATTGTGTTAGTGTTTATAAGTGGTCGATGTGTAGACAAAAAGTAGAAAAAGAAGACTATTCATTTTAAAGCATTATTTTGCGTTTTATTCTTACTAAAATATGTGACAAGTAGTGAATAACGGAAACTTTCAAACAACAGTGCGCCTACTTTAAAATCATAAAAAAGTATATTAACCCATTAAAATCGTTTGAGAATGTATTAATTTGTGATGAGAATGTACCAAGATTGAACTTTCTGGAATACTACCTCCCCCAATAAATTACAACAGTGCTACTAAAAGTGAACTTATTGATAAATACTCAATAAATTAAAAATAATCTTTTCAATATACTCGTACATACAAAATTATACGTCAATCCTCAAACCACTCTCATACACACGTTTGTCTAATAATAATGTAAAAAATAATTAAAATTGAGCGGGAATTTCATACTCATTATAAAACGAAATAATACAGACTAAAATGGATACAAAGTCGTTGGAACAATAGGCTTCTTTCCCCCTCCGGCAACTACACGTGGACCGGACCATCTTCTAGAAATTGAGCAAACAACATGTGTTTGCACTTTTGCGACACTGCGACAGTGACTAGTGACGACCCAAAATCTATGAAAGCTACCCTTCGGATATTTTTATCTGTTATGTTATTCATAGTGTTGAAATGCTTTATCTGTTAAGTTTTTAATTGTTTACTTTTTAGCACGAACACTTTACAAATTTACTATTATGCTCAATGTTTGTTTTTGTAAATTTATTGATAATTTTAAGTTGCCAGAATTTCACTCGTCCAATCACTTTGTAGCTGCAAGACGATTAGTAATCTAGCTTCAATAGGTAAATGTTATCAACTATCAAATATCCAAATTTAGTAAATGAGGTCTAGAATTCCAACCGTCCATGCGCTCAGTAGCTGCAAGACTTGTTGTAATCTAACTTCTATTTTTATAAATTTGTTTTTTTTTATTTTTAATATCACTAAATCTCTAAACTTTATTGTCAAATAAAAAAAAATGTAAATGGGGGCTAGATTTCTTACTGTCTATGCGCTCTATAGCTGCAAGACGTGCTGTAATCTAGCTCTTGTATATCATAATTGGAGACGAGGAACAAGAATCCCAACCGTCCATGCGCTCTGTAGCTGTAAGACGTGGTGGGATATTTATTTATTGTACAATGCCCTTGAGGTGTTTTGTCACAAAAACGGCGCTATATAAATGATCCAAACATATGTGTTTATATATATATTACCTTATTTTAAAATGTTATCTTAATCTCTTGTAATATGTCAATCTTAATATCTCTCCTTGTGAACAAAAGTATAGTACTGTCGGGTGAAATCTATGAACAAAAATTTGGAAAAACTTCAAACACTGTTATTAATGTTTTATTTATTTATTTGATACAACTATGGAATGGTATGATTCTTAAAGGTCAGAAATTAGAAATATCACCTCATTCCAATGGAAACAATATTACTGATGATTAAACTGTTAATTATATATGGCTATTTAGGTAAATCAAAATCTAAGGTATTCAGTGATTAAAATCTCAAATTGAATTTTGAAATCCCATAAGATGCAGGAAATTACGCAAAAACTTGCAAGAATGCCTTTTCTGTCATATTTTGTGTACTGTTACAGATATTTTAGCAAAACATCGTCTAATAATACCAGATAAGCTAAAAATAAATTTCAATGCACTTAAACCACTTTATTTTATTTATTTATTTATTTTATTTTCTTTTATTCAGGAAACATACAGTACAGTTACAAAGTTTAATATTTTACCCAATTGGACTTAATTCTAATGGACCAGTGAAGTTTCCATATTAAAAAGCAATTAAATCTAATGTTAATTATGAAAGTATAAAAAAGAGAAGGAAAAAGAAAACATAAATGAAAGTTGTTTAAAAATTTAAATTTAAGTGAAAAAAAATATATTTTAAGGTTTGTAGTTTGTAGTGAGTATTAACAAATGGAAATAATATTAAAAATGAAGAAAACTTGTAAGAGTAATTAAGAATTAAGAATGGAAATAAAGAATGAAAAACATACTCAGATGTAAAAATAAAATAAAATAGTAATAACATTTTTTTTTAAAAAAGGAAAAACATAAACACATATTTATTTTAAGGGATTCAAAGAAACGATGAGAAGAATCTTTAAGTGAAATATAAGACGGTAAATTTAAATTTAGGTCAATTTAAAAAACATCTTCAAAATTAATGACACATTATAGTAAGAGCAGCAATATATTGATTTTATTAACATATATAATATAAGTAATTAAAAGTAGTTTAAAAGTATAACAAGTATAAAAACATGCCAATGGCAGCAGAGAAAAAAGAAAAAATAAAGAAGGAATAACAAGTATGGCAAGTAATCATTTAAAATTTGAAAAAGCAATATAAGGAGAAGATTTTAAACCAAGAGAAGTCGATAAAGTTTCATTAAAGCGATTTTAGAAGTATTACAAAATTTCAAAAGAGAAATTTAATTTATAATAATAATATGAATGTATGTAATTTGAGTGATATAAGAGAAAAAGGGACCAACCGGAGTTTTATTCAAAAGTTTTCAATACACTATTTTTAAATAATTGTAATCCTGTATGATATATATCTATATGGTTAAAAAAGCTGTTAAAATTGTGTACAGAAGTTAAGTTTTCAATATGATCCAATAAAATTTTCAGGATAATAAGAAACGCTTTAGCCGTCTGTTTTGACTCAAGGCCTGCCGTGGCATTTAAAAATATTTTTTACAATGCATTCATTTACTTGTCGACCCTCTATCTTCAAGCTTTTGACAGGTATATCGATATGTACCAAGGGGTCGCATACGCCACGGTACACAAATCTACGCTCTAAAGTGACATACCTTTATTATGACATCACAGTTTAAGATGAATTCTCCTCATCGATCACGAAGATACACTTCCGACCCTTTATCTACAAGTTTTGAAGTAGGTATGTACCGAGGGCTCAAATACCCTACGGTTTCCATGTCAACTAACAAATAACGATTAATTTAAATTTTTAGTCCTTCTGAGATGGCCATTTTTTTTCTTAAAAGCCACAATTTTCTTGAAAGGCGTTCTTTCAAATAACTTTTTTTACAGAACCTGTAAGTTTTGTCTCTATACAAGTTTAAATAAACTTTATATATTTTTTATTTCTTTAATCGTGTTGTGGTACTGTGGCTAGTGTGGACCAAAGGTCTGTGGTTCGAATGCCACTCTACCCCAACTTGATTCCATTTTCTAATAGTGAGTTATTTACAACTCGTTGAAAATGGCCTTCAAAATAAAATATTTGAGTAAATGATATGAATGAAAATATTTCTTTTATTAAAAAAATAAAAAATAAAATTAAGCATGCTTAAAAGTATTCAAAGAATTAAAAAAAATATATTTATATTTGGTCTTAAAATAGTACAAATAGTACAATACATAAATTTCCTAATATTAACTTAAATCCAAATATCATTAAACCGTTTATACATTATCAATATTTCTAAACTATGCACATTGGAAACACAAATTTCGTCACAACACTGCTTGGTTGTTACGAAAAAGATTGCAAAGATCAAAACGTATTTAATTTTGGGATGAACCAGAAGATTTTTTGATAAGGATCCATGCAAAATCACCTACACCACAATCACTGAACCACACATTACACATTATTTTTTAATCCACGAAAATTTAAACAAATTCACCGTATTACAAAACAAAGCTCCAAGACTAATCCCGAGAAATAAAATACACAAGGGTAAAGTCGATATTAAATTAGTTAAATCTACCACAGATTTGTAAATTCATGTTGATTTACCGTGATGTGAATCAATTAGTTTATTCTCGATTGAACGGTAGTTATGGGCCACACCTTTGTTATGTATCGACGCATGTGTTCGCCTTCCACCATGATTGATCTCTCTTTTCTCTTTCTTTGAAACGTGTATAGAAATCTGTTGTCACTTTTACTCAGCACATTATTAAATAAACAGGTACTAAATATGCAGCGCAAACGTTTGTTTTGTCTTTCCAATCTTGATCGTTTCATAATGTGAATAACAAAGAAAGAAACAACTCATCTTGTTTGTAATTTTATAAATAATTAGGTGATAAATATTAAGCAGTTTTATTATTTATAAATAAGATTATTGAATTGATTTGTTTTTACCAAGGTACGAGGGTCAGTCAAAAACTAATGCATCTTATTTTTTTCTACTTATATAAAGTATTGAGTCTTTTTACTGACATTTCTTGGTGGAACTGCATTTTAATTATAATAATAAAAATAAAATTTTGAGTTTGTCCAAATTTTTGTACGACCTGTCAATGGCTGGTTTAAGTGGCCACTTTACACACTGTGTAACATTCACCATTCTGCCTATATTTGAACATCTATATTCCTTCAATTCTTTCATCTGTTGATGTTTGTGAAGTTAAAGAGCTGAAACCTTTATTTATGCGGGTGAGATTCATCTAATTGAATTATTTCACCTACATACTAGGCAACGCCTGAAAATATTATTTTTTAAATTTCTATACTTCTTCATGAACCAGGTAATTTATCAACAATATTTTGAGTTTGTCCAAATTTTTGTAGATAAGGACTGGATTCAACTCCCCGGGGAGCTGTTTATATTAACATATTACAACAGAGATGAAGAACATTTAAGAGAAGGTAATATAGAAGTTAAATAATTCAATTAGTAGTATCTCACCCGCATAAATAAAGGTTTCAGCTCTTTAACTTCCACATCAACAGATCAAAGAATTGAAGGAATGTAGATGTTCAAATATAGGCAGAATGGTGAATGTTACACAGTGTGTAAAGTGGCCACTTAAACCAGCCATTGATAGGTCATAAGCCCTGTAGATGCCTGGACTTCTATATAACCTTCTCCTAAATGTTCTTCATCTCTGTTGTAATATGTTAATAATAAAAATACTTTCATAGTTTTATTCCACTTTTATTTATAATTATTTTATATTTTTTTTACAAGTGACCGGGTTTCGTCACGTGACCAACATCGTCAGACTGGTGGGAGACTAAACAAATTTCTATTTTATGTACGAGTGCAAGCAGGGGTTGTAAATCATGATTTTATATAATTATGTAATTATTGTAATTTTATTTTTATTATGTATTAATTCTTTAATTTACATAATTATATAAAATCATGATTTGCAACCCCTGCTTGCACTTGTATATAACAAAGAAATTTGTTTAGTCTCCCACCAGTCTGACGATGTCGGTCGCGACGAAACCCGGTCACTGGTAAAAAATGTATAAAATAATTATAAATAAAAGTGGAATAAAACTATAAGGTATTTTTATTATTATAATTATATAAAGTAAGTTAAATGAAACATTTTAATTCGGGGCTATTTCTCAAACTTTCTTTTTTTTTACAACCTACTGCGGCAGTAACTTTCTGCGTCAACAGGTGACAGCACAGCAGTCGCTTGCAAAATTGCCGAATTCGATGTTCGTATTAGACAGCGTTCTGTGATTGAATTCTTGAATGCAGAAGGTGAAACGCCCATTAGTGTTAACGAAAGACCGAAAATTGTGTACGGTGATGCAATAGTGTATGTCAGCAGTGTAAGACGATAAGTTCGTCTTTGTAACGAAGCTGAAGGACAAACACCCTTGGCTGATGATGATTGTTTTTTTGGAGCAGGGATGCACTTAACTCTGTCCAATACATCACAACTCTTAAACAGCTTAAAGTACGTCTTCAGCGAGTTCGCTCAACAAGAGTTATGGCGAATGATCTTCTTTTGTATGATGCAAGCAATGCAAGACCTCGAACTAGTCGTCACACTACTAAAGAGATTGTGAAAAAAAGATGGGAGTCTTGCCTTATGCTGCATACAGCCCCGACCTGGCCCCACTCTGTTCAGGCCGCTAAAAAAAGCTCATCGTGAGATTCACTTTGTTAAAGAAGCAGGACCGCGCTTTTTACCACAGTGCCCTTGCCAATACATGCCAATACATGTCCTTGTTAAAAGATGGACCAACACTGTGGAAATGGACGTAGATTATATTGAAAAGCGACAAATTAATCGTAAATGGTATGGTTTTCAAACTATGGAATCGCATTTTAATTTCTTGACAATTAAAATAAGAAAAAAAAGGAGACATTAGTTTTTGACTGACCCTCGTGTATATTAAAAAATATATATAACGTATCCCTACCTCAATGAGTCCAAAATCCTTGAATTGAGTCAACTACCATTATTACTACCATCAAGCCATTTCTCCGTAAGAATAGGCAGAGGATGGACCGCCACCTGCGTCTATCTTGATATTTAGTACATTTCTAGCTTCTTCCGCATTCTTTCCTCTTGCCATAAATGTCCCTTGGTTGTGTCTGCTTTTGACGTGATCAGACTTAAATTTTTGTTTCATCTGATCATGCCACGGCTTTCTTGGTCATCTACGTTGAACGTATTCATTCTAGCCATATATGTATCTTTGACCATTTTTTCGTCTTACGAGTACCATTTGTTATACATGACCAAACTAACTTAGTGACCTTAGTGGGTTTCTTAATCTAATCAATTACACCTATCTAAGATTTGCACTCGCACCATTAGTAACCCTGGCATACATTGATTTTCCACACATTCGTCTGAGCGACCGCATTTTGACCGCATTCATTCTGCTTTCATCCTTTCACTGCCAGTTTCATGTTTCACTTCCATGCGTGTTTTGACCTAGCTTCGATTGACATATCTTTGTTAACAATTACTGTGTACTTAGTGCGCCGTTCATTTTGTTGCCGGCATTCAATCTCAAAATGTTAATTTTCCTTTAAAAAAACTTATTTTATTGTGAATTGTGATAGTGCAGTTAAGAGTGAAAAACATGGCAGACCAGTTTTAACTGTATGCTGCTTTACTTGTGAAAAAATTTCATGAAAAAACAAAATACAATATATCGATAAAAGGGTTTATGCTGTGTGCATAAAGCTGTATGAAATTAAATCCAATTTGCCTATCCTTACGGGGATACGCCACGATGGTTAATAAGTAAGTTAGAATTCATAAATTCCGTTCTTAGGATGTGCTCAGGTATTTAAATGGCATTAATATGAATTAATCCTTACACTCGTTGGTCGTAACATTACCACGAAACCCCAAAACCGAGTTCTGTCATTGGTACTTGGAACATTATGTAAATACCTACACGTATCTCAATTTGTTAAACCATCAAATTACTGAGGTTTTGGTAGAAATTAATGTATTCAAATTCATAATGAATTACTTTTTAATAAATCTTTTACATTTTCTCAGTCTTTGGTTTTGAATGGTCATGGGAGATTTGTTGGTTTAATCAATGACGTATAATTTATATAGACACGTTAGAGGTGCGAAAGATCTTGCATAAATTTTTGGTCAACTGCTTTTCTTGTCTTTTTTTAACGGAATTTTCTCATGATCAAACATGACGCTACGAAGAATAATGCCGTATGTTTATAATTTTATTTGCGAAGACTATCTATTTTTTTGAATAAGTAGAACATTTTCCATATTTTAAGTGCATTTTTCACAATTTTATTCGGAGCATCAACATAACACTGACAGCTGTCTGCTCGTTGATGCGTAAATATATGGCACATAAATTAATGCGGATTAAGGAAATGGGTACCAGTTCTGCGCGGTCCGTCCATAGAATGGATGAAACTATTGCTTCCCTAGAAAATTAACTCCTCAACAATTAGTTCCTTCATTTATGTACTCAATAAAATTAGCCAAAAGTGCACCTGTTAAAACAACAATAAATATTTTAAAATTAATGTAAGTAAGTATAAGTATTTTATCTCTTATCGACTTTTTATGTCTACTGGCTTCGTAGCTTTAATATTGGCATTAAATAACACACGAGATATTATTAATATTCAAAGCATTAGCTGTGTGGTCAAACATTTGAATAAATGATATTAAATATTTGTATATAACCACTTAACAATCAAAATGCAATTCTTGTTCTTCAGTTTACGTTGGAAAAACACGAAGAAATTTATATATTCGTGTTAAATGGGGTGTCTTCACAATAATGATTTCTCCGAGTTGCCGTGCAAATCTCCCAATCAATTTAAATCATGACTAATAAAAATTCAGGAGTGAAAATCTTACATACAAATAATACAGGATAAAAGTAAAGAATATGGAAATATTTTACATTAGTAAAGGCGGCCTCCGTGGTGTAGTGGTCAAAGTGCTTGACTCACGCACTGAAGGTTCCGGGTTTGCGTTGAGAACACAAAAAAATAATTTGATTTTCCTCAAGCCTAGGGGTTTTGCGCCGTAATTCACTACTGTAAATGGGCCTCCTGGCCTGTTGTGGTGGAAAAAAAAACTTTATATAAAAACTTTAAAAAATATTTAATGTTAGTTTGATCAATAATCAAACAAACTTTCAATAAAATTCTTTATACGTTGTTCCGCTGTAATGGTCACCCTAAACCTACTTAGCTCACCTCTCCTTCCATTCTATTTCTTCTAAAATTATTTCTTTTTTCATAATCTAAATATGATTTTTTTCATAATCTTATCAGTCCATGTGCTTATTAAAATGCATGTAGTGTTGGTTTTATATTTTTGTGCAACAACTTTGGTGAAAGTGTAGAGTAGATTTTGCATGTTGGTTTGATTGGTGTTCTGACGAAGAGACGGATACGTCTTGAAACTGGTAGACATAGAAAAGTCGGTAAGTGGTTTTATAAAAATATTTAATAACATTTAGTAACACATGAGATGTTTCAATTACAATAATTTTTCAGAGTTTGCCAATCAAGGCTGTAAAGTGGCCACCATAACACGTTGTGTAACATTCGTAATTCTGCCTATGTTTAAACATACACATATTTATTATCTCTTGATTATGTGTCGAATATGGCATCAGTGCTGAAGATAATGGATTGTAATGCATTGAATTGGACTTAATCGAGTACTATCAATTTATCAATAATTTAACCAAATAATAAAATCGTACCTACCCTATGAAAGTTTTTTAAAATCTATACTCTGGCGGTATACCAAATATTAGTTATTGATGAAAACGATATCAAGCATAATTACAGATAATAATAAAACTCAACCTTATCATATCAACATTTAAATTCCTGTTTTATATTATTTAGAAATCAATATAAATTTATTTTTAATTTCAAATACGCCATTGAGGTTGCTTCGCTTACCTTAGTGATATAAAATATAGTTTATTTATATACAAGCTCTACAATATTTATAATTTATATTTCAAATAAAACGGTCAGGGTAAATACGTGTTTAAGCATCCCTCCTATTTTATTTCTATAATAAATAACAATGAACTTTCTACCTTGAATTTTCACCAACAACTTCTGTTTAAAGAATTGTTTATTGAATAAAGACACTCAACAATGTATTTTCTATGATTTTCTTAAATTTAAACATGTATCTTGAGCATAAAAAGCTTTCACTTAACAGCTTTTCTCTGAATAATTAGGCATATATGTGACGCTTGGTCTGGGGGTAAGCGAAACGGGAAGTATTTGTGTGCCCGCAATTGAAAAGGGTTATTACTTGTGTACGCTCTCAAAAGATTTGTTACTCCTTAAAGTTACTGCGCTGAAATTGCACGATCGTATAATGGAGGCTTTTATGCCCCAGAAATTATGGGGATGTTCAATTTGAACAGCTTTTGGGACTCGGGAGCTTTAGTGGACAGAATTGTAAATTGCCTTCGAATAACCTTGTGCAGTTTCTCTCTATTAGGCTCAACAGGTGTAGTTTTTGTGGAAACAAGACAAGGGTTTTTCAAGTTTTTTTACACTGACAAAGGGTCGCCTCCCTTTTGTTTGATTTTAAACGTTTTTCATTCCCCTATTCACACTCATTTGTATAGGGAACTGCATTGGTGATCCGATCGCAACTGATGATTTTTTTATATTTATTTATTTATATATACACATAGAAAATTATTATAAAAAAAAATAGAAAGACTCAATGGTATAAAGTAGACTTTGTGGGAATGGAAGAGGGAAAGAAGTGTTTATAATTGAATTTGATTCAGCGATCGTTCAAAGCTGGGAGAGCATTCCATGCCATAGGGCCTGCGACTGCAAATGCGGATTCACTAAATTTAGTGCGCTGTTTGCGTAGAGGTCTGCCTTAATATGCCGTGATGCCTTAATAGTGCCGTCATTTAATAGTAACTCATAAAAAAGTAGCTTGTCATGTTATATAAAGTAATCAATTCAATTTTCAGCTCTATTTTTAAGCAGCATTCAGCTCTACATTGATAAGTAAAAAGTTATTATTGTCTGTCCTCTGTTCTTCTTCTCTGTTGCAACAAATTTAGTTATAAAATACTCCCCAGCGAGAAAATCCAGTCTGTCTACGAACAATTGGACAAACTCAATTAATATTCAATTATTAACTTTCAAATATCTCAATCTAATAAATGAGGTGTAGAATTACAACCTTTCATGCGCTCAGTAGCTGCAAGACGTGCTGGGATATTCATTTATTGTACAGCGCCCTTGAGGTGAAAAAAACAAAAAATATAACAATAGCATACATATGGCCTTTATAGAATATCGTAAAGCATTCGATTCTGTGGAAACCTGGGCAATCACAAATGCACTTGCAAATACCAGGATTGATTCCAGATACACGAAGTTGATTAAATATGTAGATGAAAATGCTACCATGAATGAAAAAGTAAACGACGGTCTAAAGACGGAGAAAGTCAAGATCAAAAAGGATTTAAGACTAGGTGACACGATATCTCCAAAACTATTTACATTAGCCTTAGAAGACGTTTTCAAGATGCTAAATTGGAATAACAAAGCCATCAAAATAAATAGCAAGTATCTAAATCACCTCCGTTTTGCAGACAATATAGTAATAACAAGTGAAGAGGTAAATAAACTGGAATCTATGGTAAAAGAATTATACGAAGCCTCTAGAAAGATCGGTCTGGAAATGAATAAAGACAACACCAAAATTTTTAGTCCAATACTTAGCTACATATGTACCGGATGTAAAACTATCGGTGCTGTTGACGAGTACATTTACCTTGGGCACAACATTAAATTGGGAAAATTAATCAAACTGCGACTCTACCGAGACGAATCGGGTTAAGTTGGGCTGCGTTTGGAAAGCTGAAGCACGTTTTTAGAAATAAGGAAATCCTAAATAATCTGAAGGCCAAAGTCTACAACTCTTGTGTTCTGCCGGTGGCAACATACGGTCTTGAAACCATGTCACACACTGCTAGAAGTGTTCACAAAATTAAGTGCACTCAGCGGTCTATGGAAAGACAAATGTTGGGCGTCTCCTTGAGAGACCGAATAAGGAATGAGGAGATAAGACGCCGTACAATGGTGACCAATATCGCAGAAAGAGTGGGAAGACAAAAATGGCAGTAAACGGGTCATAAGGCGAGACAAAAAGTCAATAGGTGGACCCCCAAAATACTAAACTAGAGACTCTACGCAAGTAACAGAAAAGTAGGGAGACTACAAAAGAGATGGACTGACGACGTCGTCGAACTAGTGGGCCATGGATAGAAACAGAGTGCCCAGGACAGAAAAACATGGAAAAATTTGGAAGAGGTCTGTATCCAGCAGAGGAAAGAAACGGGCTGATAAGAAGAAGAAGAAGAAGAAGCCCTTGAGGTGATTTTCACAAAAATGGCGTTTTATAATTATCCAAATAAATATAAAAATTGTATTAGCGAAAGACGAGATATTTTGAAATACAGATATTACAAAACTAAATTTAACATAATATAATCTGTACATAATATCTTTTTCTTTTCTTCTACAGCTTTGCTCTCTTCACTGTTAGATAAAGGCATTTTACAAGCGTCTCCACTCCTTTCTATCACTAGCTTTTATCGTCCACATCTTACCGGCTATTGAGGCAATGTCTTCAATAATAGACTGGTTTATATTATTTTTTTCATTATTTATGGAAAATCATTTAATTTGGCTCTGTAGGAAAATCATTAAATATTTCCAAAAAAAGAGATATATCAAGTAATGTTTTCTATAAAGACTCATGTGATGTTCATTTTTTCCAAGAAAAGTCAATTTTCTTCCAATAAACTTTCGAAAAATATTTTTTTAAAACGTTACAACAATACTAATAAAAAAAAATACACTTCATAAAAGAGTTGAATTTTTCAGTCGTTTATAACCAAACCTTCGTTAAATGGTCAGCCTAACTCGTCGCGAAATAACGGGAAAAGTCATTAAAGGATTTACTCGCCATATTAAAAAACGATAATAAATTTGAATATCATTACGAAAGAGAGCGCAAAAAAATTCGTAAATGAGAATTAATGGTCCGCGGCGTTGCCGATGTTAAATGTATTGAGTAACATATTGCCGGCGGAGGGAGGGAAATATGACAACGTTGTATCCGAGGCAGATTTAAAAAAGAACTCATTATGTAAATTGGTACTTTGGTAGGTAGGTACGGAGTTGGTTTTTCCCTTCAATTTTCCGGGAAAATTTTCCCGAATATATACTTTATTCATGCGGCGGGGAAGTGTAACTATAAATCAGAACGCACACTCAATAGACTGAATCAGGAAAGACGAGCGCGCGAACATTTTTTGAAATTTTATGCATGAGTTTCAAAACCGAAAAACGCAATCGAAATTATGTAAATATTTTATTTAAACGCACGGTTTTAATTACTCTGTCTTGTTTTTTTGAAACCACCTAAAAATATGTTTATTAGTTTTATTTTAATATTTAAAAAAAAACTTTGCTTGGCGTAGTCGCTCTGCACCACGGTTGTATTAGATGGTATAAACAAAAGAGTAATACATAATCAGTCACTTCAATATATGTATTTATTTTACTTCTTGTACATTTCATATATTTGTGCTTAAGCGGGCTTATTGCTTAATTGCAATTGTTAATTAAAAGAATTGAAATTTTAAAACGTATTCAATTTAAAATAAAATATTATATAAAACAAAATAGATACAAAAATAGGAATCGTAATATTTATAGGAGCGGTTCTTTCACCCGTACTGCGAGCATATGTTAATGGTTTTAGCATGTTTTTAGCATTTTTAGTAAACATATTATCACTTTTGACTTCAACTATACATAATCAAAGCAGTTGTCTATGAATATTACATTTTTCGGTTTAAAATCTCTCATTTTTTGTATGTGTAATTACTACACAGCACCGTAACGCGTGGATGATTTTGGGTATGTAGGGGAAAGGTTAAATTTTGTGCCTCTGTGTGTAACTAAGTTGAATAAGAATGAACTACGGTAGAATAAAAACAATTATATTTTTATACATAGTCATTAGTTACACTATGTGTATTGTGTATTTTTAAAATGTATTTATTTATATTTTCCTCTAACAAACTATAACTAATAATAAAAATAATGTGTCCTCACTTGGGTTACCCGTGCCGAGGACACTTAACAATATACTTTTTTGAAATGTTTTTACATTAGAGAATCAACAAGTTATATATAAATATGAAGATATATATTTATTATTTTTCAAAATTTATTTTTGTTATCCAATATAAAATACAAATACATAGTCATCAAATTTTTTTATACAATAGGTACGGTACATTCAAAATATTTTTATTTTTATTTTTATTTATGAATGTAGATACTCTACTGGCCCACAGGCACGTTCCGGATTGTAAGTGTATTATTTATTGTATACATAATTGTACATAATTTCACATCAATTGTGTAAAAATTCAAAAGAAATAAAAAAAAATTAAAACATACCTACATCAATAAAACGAAAAAGAATTTTCGAGTAACTTAAATTATGTTCTTATAAATGAAACATATTCTTCAGCTTCCTGGCTAGTACATCTATATTATTTATATTACAAAACGCGCAATCAAAATAACAAAAACCCAACATAAGCTATACACTTGTGGAGTGGTCGATTCAATATTGGTTATGTACAAAACTTAACTTAAACATATGAATTGCGGTATTATTTATTTAAAAAACTCAAATTCAATTTATCGTCAGCTACTTAAACAATGTGAGTAAATAACTTATCTTGAAAAGTTATCGATAGCAGTTGTTAAAAAAAAAAACAATTTTAGTGATCGACCAAAACAAGTTTTTCAGCCAAAACCGAAACTGAAATCGACTTTAGGGTTCTGTTCTAGTTTTGGCCAAAATTGAAACTTTTAATTGAATAAGTAAATTTGTTTATTTTCAGCGCTGTTTGGTTCATTGTTATGTTATACATATAACTTATGTATGTATGCAACAGTTCTTCAATGTACGCTATAGGAACTATAACTTTTAACTATAGAGGAATCATAAAAATGTAAACATGAAGTATTTTAGAACTGTTAACTACAGTCAACAATTTAAAAAATCAGTTAAATATTTTTATATAACCACTTACCGACTTTTCTATGTCTACCGGTTTCGAGACGTACCCGTCTCTTCGTCGGGACATGAATTATACCAACATGCGAAACCCAGTATACACCTTAGTTTTGCACAAAAATATATAACCAACACGAAATGCATTTTAATAAGCAAATGCACTGATTAAACTATGAAAATATTCTGCGTTGTTTGAGAAATAGTTGAAAAAAAGTGGAAGGGGTGAAGGGATGGGGTGGGTTCAATAAGTTTAATAGGGTGCCCATTACAGTGGAACATCGAATAATGGACTATATTAAAGTTCGTTTGATTATTGATCAAAAGAACATTATTTTATAAAACTTTCCTAATATGAAACATTTCCATATTATTTACTTATAACCCTTTAACAAATATTTAATAACATTTAGTAAAATGTTTGAAGACAAATTTAATGCTTTAAATATTAATAATAAAAGAATTAGCGAAGTATTTATTTTTATTTATTATCACGAAAACTAATTGTTAGAAAAGAGAACAATACAATATCTCCAAATGTGTTGATTAGGGAATTTGAATCAAACTGGACATCTATTGATGTTGACAGTTATTGATGCCAAGATAAACTTACCATAAAAACCTGTCTACCCAAATAATAGCGTAATTCAAAACCGTCTCTAAATCTCGCAAAAACAGATTTCAATTATACAATTTGACACGGCAAACTATGCATTCTCCATTGAGTCGGTGAAGCATAGTTAGAAATCTCACTATTCTTTTTCAAAGTTTTTCGCAAATATCCCAGTAACTCCTTCAATTGAGATTTCTAAGTTTGCTTATAATATTGTCAATTTTCCACCGGAGTAAATCCGAGTATAACCAGTTGAATCCCGACCGCGGGTTTCGGCTGAGCTGATGTTTTGCCCAATGTTGGCCGAAACCAAAACCGCGGCTGAAGTTGGCCGAAACTTAAACAAAATTTTAATGCATAGTCAGCCGGTTCTGAGACTGATGTTATTTCAGGCTTGCCAACAATGTAAAATATTATACATAGTGCCATAAAGAACTTAGTCTCCGCGGAAGGACGAATTGATTGATTAGCCCAAAATATGAGTTTGGAAAACTCTCGAATATAAAATGTCTCATTATGGTGGCGATCGGATATGTTTGAATTCTTTTTGATTTTGTCAATCTACGCTATCGCCAACCGCTTTGATGAGATGTCTGTGGATATTATGATTAATATATTTAGTTTCGAAACAAAAACAATAAAAAATCCATCACCGTAATTTATTATTCAAAAGATAAGAAATTATTTGATTCTCTTAAACAATTACTGCTTATACGACCGTAGAATCATTTCCCATCCACTATCGGAGATGTTTCTTCAGTACATCTGTTTAAATCACGCTTAAAGAAGCATCTCCCTTTAATTATTATTAAAATTGAATAATTTTTGATGATCAAAAATATTTTTATTAGTAAACCTTTATTTAGCATGAAAACAACACATAAAAAAATAACAAATGGAACACTTCGTATTAACAAATTACAACAGGGATGAAGAATACCTTAGAAAAGGAATATGGCAGTCTAGGCATTAACAGGGCTTATCACCTGTCATTGGCTGGTTTAAGTGGCCACTTTAGACGCTGTGTAACATTCACATTCATTCATAACATGCCTATGTTCGAACATCCAAATATCTTCCGTTTGTTGATTTTAGTGATTTAGATTTTAGTGCCGCGTCAAATCTTAATGACCCCCGAGAGGGTGAAATCCCATCTTTTGTCTACAAACATTTTGACACACTCAAACATTGTAAGGAACACTTCAGGTTGAACTTGTCAAAAAAAGTCAGGCTCTTGTGTTTGGCAAGTGTACGAAATAATATTAAATTGAAGCAAAAATGCATTAAAAAAATAATAAAGAATAAATAAACAATTAAACATTGAAAAAATAAAACACTTAAAAAAAAACCAAAATAGGATTGATTTACACAGGCCTCCCTCCCTTATGCAATATAAAAGTTAAATATTACGTAATTTACATTATGATTTAATATTGTTTAATACGACACGTTTCAAAATAATATAAAATGTCTTCTTCGGCACGAGACACCCCAGTGAGGGAAATGAACACTATCTTTAATGTAAAAAAAGTCATACATAAAATATTTTAAAAAAATAAGCGTCATTTTAGCCAACTTCACCTCAATGCCACTGTATAATAAAAATATATCCCAGAACGTCTTGCAACTACAGAGCGCGCATAGACTGTTGAGATTCTAGGTCATCGTTTTCAATTATAATAAATCAATTATAGCAGATATGAGTTAGATAACAGCACGTCACGCAGCTACTGAGCGCATAGACGGTTGAAATTTGAGACCCCATTTACAAAATTGTGGCATTTGATAGTCGATAACATTTATACATTGAACCTAGATTACCAATCATCTTGCAGCTACAAAGCGCATGGACGAGTGGATTTCTAGCAATTTAAAATTGTATTAATAAAATTTACAAAAATAAACATTGGGCTTACTAGATAATTTGTCAAGTGTTCATGCTAAAAAAGTAAATTATAAAAATCTTAATAAATAAAACACAGTTTCAACATTATGTTTAACAGAATAAGGGAAGTTATCCGAGGGGTATCTTTTGTAGATTCTAGGTAGGTACTGTCGGACATGTGGTTTACGGGCTGTTTGCTGATTACTGCTTCCTTAATCTCTCCTTCTTTTCACTTTACTCTTTATTCACTTTTTTCATTGAAAAAAAGGATTGTTTTAAGGTTATTTATATACAAATACAGTCATTTCTGTTTTTTATATCTTTAACTTTTTATTTTATTTTCTATTGAACACGTTTCGTAACTTGAATTACATAAATAAAACTTTTATTTTATTGGTTGGTTGGAAGGAATTGCCATTTTGAAATAAGCCTGCCAATGTACAATTTATTTTTCGTAAAAAAAATGAATAAATAACCGCATTCGTTTAATGTATTCAAGTTAAAATTTTTTTTAATTATGTAAGGCTAAGATAACCATTATTGCCACAATAAAAAAAAGCTCTGCGTTGGTTTGGAAATAAAGAGGGGATGGACAGCGTAAAAACGGCTAAAAAGATTGACGGTGCAAATGTTGATAGATGCAGAAATAGTGCAAGAGCGAGAAAGATATGGCTTGACTAAATTCAACAAGTAATCGTAGATGGACATGTCAAAAGTCTGAGTAGTCGGCGGGCGTGCATGAGAAAATGTATGAATGTAGAGGAAGCGAGGTCTGTATGCAAAGACATAGTGATATGGCGTTCTATCTTTGCTTACCCTTTGTCATTTTTTAAAGTTTTGTAATTTTGAAATTATTCCGCCCGTGACGTCATAAGTTCTAGTTGGTGAATTCTACTGAGTGGTGAGTTGACTTCCAGGAAACTGGACATCTATCATAATACTACCATGAGTTGATTGACAAGAACTTGCGACAAAGTTCAAAGTAGTTCATTTAAATGATTTTTGAATTTTTTTTCATTCATTTTAGAGAAACTTCGCCGAAAAATTGAAACCAGGAAGTCCGTGTGGTGAACTCGCCTTAATTATGGTGCTTTACGTGTTCGCCAATCATTTTTGAGGTTTCGGGTTCAATTTCCGACATGACTGGTATGAAATAAATAAAAGACCTTCTTTTTTTATTTAAAATTAAAAATTCGGAGCTCGATTGTTGTGAACTCTTGAATCTTATTAACTTCAAAATACCGTTACTAGAAGTACAGAGTTGTATATAACTACATACGTAGGTACTTACTATGAACGAAACTCTCCGATTCCCCGTTTATATTCCTTAGCCAACAAATGTATTTGCGATATAGACATTTTTAATACAACAATTATTCATTTAAAACGTTCTTAATTGCACTGTTTCAATTACTAACTAATATTTTTCATGCAATTTTTTTCTCTGTTTTCGATGTGTATTATTATTATCTTATCTCTTTCGGAAATTAATTTATCAAATCCTTATGTTTACCATATATAATATTATTATCTTATATATACTTACTGTTAACAAATTTTTATCATTTGTTTTTAACATTAACTAACTAACTAACCATCACGCCATTTCCCGTAGGCAGAGAGGATAGAACGCCACACCACTCTGTCCTGGCACACTTCCTTTGCTTCCTTCACATTCATACATCTTCTCATGCACGCACGTCGATTATTCCGACTTTTCACATGACCACTTTCAAGAATTTGTTGTACTTGATCATACCATGTCTTTCTCGGCCTTCCTCGACTTCTACAACCAGACACATTCGCATCATAAATCTTTTTAGCCGTTCTTTCATCATTCATTCGCTCCACATGACCGAACCATCGCAAAAGACCTTTCTTAATTTTGTCGATAATGCTTAACTCAGCCTTGCATTCTGCTCTAATTTCGACATTAGGGCACCTATCATACATTGTTTTTCCGCACATTCGCCTGAGGGATCGCATTTCAACAGCATTCAGTCTACTTTCGTCCCTTTTTTTCCAACTCCATGCTTCGCTTCCATACATTAGGGTTGGTACCAGAACTCCATTATGAACTGCTAATTTAGCCTCTTGCGATAGACACTTATTTGCTACGACAGACTTTAAGGCACCATTAACTCTGTTACCGGCACTAACCCTCCTTTCAATATCCTTGTCCATATTTCCATCTCTAGTAAACATACTTCCCAGATATACAAATTCTTCGACCTGTTTCAAACTATCTCCATTTACTACAATCTTACATTCAGTCATAGTTACATTTCTTTCAAAGACCATGACGTTCGACTTTTGCACATTCATTAGCAAATCACTCTCCTTGCACACTTCGTAAACCTTTGTAACCAAGGATTGCAGTTCCTCTTCGCTGTCAGCTAGGAGGACTGCGTCATCGGCGTACAGAAGGCAACTGACAGTTAGATTACTCATTTTCGCTCCCACATCCATACTTTTCAATTTTTTCATACATTTATCCATGTATATGTTGAATAACCACGGTGACATTACACATCCCTGTTTGACTCCTTTAGGGATGTCAAACCAGGAAGTTAATGACCCATTTACCCTTACACACGCTACACTATCTTTGTACAAGGAAGCAATAGCGCGGACAAGGTTGTCACTCACTCCATACTCTGATAGAACCATCCATAATTTTTTCCTATCAACTCGATCAAATGCTTTTTGCAAATCAACAAAAGCGCAAAAAAGCTTCTGGTTTTTCGCCAAAAACTTTTCTGTCATATTGCGTAATGCAAATATTTGATCCATACATCCTCTACCATTCATAAATCCACTCTGTACATCCCATACTTTCTCCTTGGTCACGTTTCTTACTCTTTCTATCAGTATTCTTCCATACATTTTGCCGACAGCGCTCAGAAGACTGATAGCTCTGTAATTCCCACACTCCACCTTAGAACCCTTTCCCTTGTATTTAACAAAATTAACATTAATTTGTTAATACCATTTTTCATACGTATATATATATTTTTTTGTTAAAATTCTTTACAGGTTATTAACAATTTGCTTTTTAATATTTTTCTTATACCCATATTTTTTCTTTTTAGTATGTAAAGTTTCATTTTTTATTTTGCATTGCAACATGCTTTTTTTTGTTTCTATGTACATGTATACAAAAAAAAGTGTTGTATATTTTTAAAATTAATACACACTATGTTTTTCTTACCTGCATAATTTTTGTAATTGACCCTTGGGTGTTTTTTACAGTAAAATATTTCGTAGTCTTTGGACTGGCATCTGAAGTGAAAAACTGATCACTTTCCTTTATGCAACAAAAAATTGGCAAAATACGCTGCTGATGGCTCATCAGTGCGGAGCCTTATGCACTTTTAGGTGCGGATAAGGTTCAATGAATTACTGTATTTAAAAAAAAATTAAAACTCGTATAAGCGTCTAAATGAACAAATGATAATGTGTAACCGAAAACTTTACATATAAAAGGTTTCATCGTTGTCAGGTTTATTTTATTCTACTGAAAACATTTCCACGTATGTACGAACTCCGAGTAAAATGTTAGAACCGACCCCAAACGCATAAAATGGTAGGACATCCTCTCACAAGGGCACGCTGTTCAAGTTAAGAATATGTCTTACAACCCCACGACTCTTTTTTTTATATCCTGTAGGAGTTTCCTTATATATGGTGATCTTTTGATCCTGTTAAGGATAGAGTATAAAGGCAACAGGTTCAGAAACTTATTTGGGAGAAAGATTAAGGTGTGTAGAAAAGTTATAACCAATTTATTTAAAATATAACATTGAAATCAATGTTGGTAAATATTTATATAATAAATATTCACTGACTTTTACTGTCTACCAGTTCAAGACGTACCTGTCTCTTTGTCAGGACATAAATTACTCAAACACGAAAATCCCACAGTATGACTTCATAATAGTAGTTGCACAAAAATATAAAACCGAAGTGCTGATAGGACACATACTATAAGAAGCTTATAATAGCATGTTTCTTACCAGCACCTTGGTTATATATATTTATTGCAACTACTATGGTAAAGTTAGGATTTGCGTGTTAGTGTAATTAATATCCCGACGAAGAGACATGTACGTCTTGAAATCGGTTGACGAATAAGTGATTGGTTATATTATAAACAAATACTTTCTTTCATTTATTGAAATGTTTCAGGACAAGTTGATTGATTAATTATTTTTTTTTTTAATAAAAAAACATTTTTCAAAATTATGCACGTTTATAATGTTTGTTGCACTAGAATGTCTCTTGGAATTGATCGCATATCTTTATTCATCATCACCGTTCCATTCCAGTCCCTAGTTGGAGCATATGGTGTCCACAATTAGTCACTAGAAAATATCTCCGTCAGCTGCCAGCTCCTTTGCATCATTTTAAGTTAGGTTTACGTGCCGCAGTTCTGTCATGAACTCCCGGCGTCTGTATTATGATTAGTCAATTAATTATTATCATTAACTGTATTCCGTATTGTGAGTGTAAAATAATATATACCCCGGTCATTTTTGACAGAATATTTTTGAAAAGCTAATTTTAAAATGACGCCTAGAACATAGTATAAAAAAACAATTTATAATCATACCATTATCTACTCCTCATGGTGTATAAGGCACCAAATAGGTATGTGAAAATCATCGTAAGATCAATAGCTTTCAACAGCCTAGAGGACGTGAAATATTGCATTGTAATACACCTTTGAAGCAATGTTTTATGTTGACCTAGCCAGGAATCGAAACCAGGCTTCAAAAATTGTACGTGAACGTGCCCTTTTCCGTCATTTTTCCCAAAGAGAGCCGTCAAATAAAAAACATTCTTTTAGGGTTTTGGTTCTATTTCATATACTAATTAAGTGTACTAGAGAAAATGAAATATTCTGATGTAAAACAAACTTTTCAAAGAAATATTTCATGTCAGCCATGTCAGGAATTGAACCCGAGACCTCTTGTATGGTAGGCACACGCGCTAAGCTGCACCACGAGGTCAACAAATATTACACATTGTATGAAATGCTCACTAAGTCCAGCCAGTGACAGGTCATAAGATCTGTAAATACATCAACTTCCATATTTCTTTATCCAAAATAATAATAATGAAAAAATAGCGTATGGGTCATAAGACTCATAGGCCCTGTAAATGCTTAAACTTTTGTATTTCTTTTTTTTTTATGTTCTCTTTCTGTGTTGTTATATTTAAGCCTTGATTTTTGAATATACGTTTTATCCTATTTTTTTTAAGTAATTCTCAAATAAAACCTTAAAACAATATAAAAATAGAAGCCGCTTCTTTTTTCATACAGCTTGTTTTTCAGAATTTCCCAAGGGAGTTTGTTCCCATTCAATATTGCTGTTTCTAATTTACATGTGAATAAAAATAGGGTTCAAAATCTTTCGAGTAGGTGTAACCTAATCTTTATGGTTTATCGCCTTTTAGGGGTTTTAAAGGGTCTTTCAGATTGAGCTGTTTTTTTTTAATGTAGTTTTTTTTTTTTTAAAATACGCTGATTTTACATGTTTATATTGAGTTCTCCCAATGAAAAATTTCCAAGAATCTCGCAAAAAAGTGTTGATTTGTGCTCCAAAATCATGTGATTTGACATTTTTAGTTGTGTGAAATGTCGGGTTAATAAAATATGATGACCCGTCATTGATTCCAAAGTTATAAAACTTACCATTTCTTTTGTTATTGATTCATTTAAATAGATTTTTTCGCCAAAATGTCATCAAAGTGTAAAAATCTGTAGCAAGAGCTATAAAGGTATCAACTTTGAGTTTGCTTATTTATTATTTAAACGGATTTTGCATTAAAAAATAAATAAATACAAAACGCTTGTGCATGTAAACAACACAAAATAAAAATTTTCAATGGCATACACAGAAAAAAAAACAAAACTCAAACCTTTAGCATACAAGATTAAATAATTGAACACATTTTTTTAATGACATAGGTCACAAAATATTCTTAATTTAAAAAAAAAAAATAATTAAAATTTTTTTTTTTTCAATTTTGTTTATTCAGAAAAACAACAGCAATACAAAATATACACAACATTATAAAAAAAACATAAAATAAAGCCAAACCAGTTTTCCACATAAATACAATTATAAAAATCCAGTTCAGTTAGATATAATTCACAGGAGTGCATGTGTGCGAGTTTTTTTTGTGTGAGGATGCGTGTGTAAAAAAGTGGAGTGTGGTTTTGGTAGGTATGTGAATATGTGTGTGATTGTATATGGGTGTGAGGGTAAGTTTATGGACAGGGTGAATGTGTGTTTGATATGAGTGAATAGAAACAACTTAAATTTATAATGTAAAAATATTTATTTTTTTATAAAGAAACATATTTTTTTCATATAATAGTTTTTTAATTTTGGTTTTAAAAGTGAGTTTACTGCTGTTTAATATGTCTATGTAATTGAAAAATAAATTATAATTACGCGTCAAGCGAATCAGAGGAGAGTTCTGTGCATAGTTGGTGCGAACTGTAGGTACATGGAAAAGAGATAGATTTGTGTGACGGGTGCGGTAGCTAGGTACATTAAGGGCCAACTCAGAAACCAGAACAGGACTATCAAGACGTCCATTAAGTATGTCATGTAAAATCCCCATATCTAATACCAAACGAATACCACAATTAATACCATATCTAATATTCAACTGTATGTATATCATAATGATGTAAAAAAGTTTTTTTAAATTAATTGAAATTGTGTAAATATTTAAAAATATAAAATCCGTTCAGTTTGAAAGACCCTTTATTCGAACTGTATTCCTAAAATACACATCTTCCTTACTCTTTAGTACAAAACACTATCTACATACTTACACAAAGGGGTTTTATCTATAACTGGATGATTTTCGGGATAATGCGAACATTGTTCAACTAATGGAAATAAGCAAATTATTCGTAAGTTTAATATTAAAGTTGTTGAATTTAAATTCACATCAATGACTTGCTATATTATATTAATTAGTTGAACGCCTCTAGAACCTTTTAAGTACGAGTAAGGCTTCAAATTGGCGAGAGATTCATTGATTTATTTCACGCAACACGAATTGTTTTCAAATATTAACAAAGTTTTACTGAACTCAAAAAGCTCAATAAGAAAACTTGTTGGCCTGTTCTTTGCATGGTTTATTTTAACTCAAAGTTTTCATAAATAAAAATAATTCCATCGATTATATTCAATATTTAAATGATTTAAGTCATTTTAAGAGGTATACAATTAATAAACTAATATATTTTATAAACACGTATTCAGTCAGTGTACGATTACCAAAATATATTTGACATGCCAATCGGTTTTAGAATATTACTGTTTTTTTGTCTTTGTCAAGGTTTAAAAGTAAACTAACATAAAATATTTTAAATCTAACAAAATAACAAGTCATTATCATCATCAGTGTTGCTACGGCCCTGGCTTCCTCTAGAATCTGCCTCCATTCCTCCTTGCGCTCTGCGGCTCTTCTCCAGTTCTTCAGGCCAATTACTCTAACGTCCCTTTCCACATTATTCAGCCATCTTAATTTTGGTCTGCCTTCCAGAGTGGTATAAATATATATATTTTTAGGATATGATTATCATTCATTCTGTGCATATGATCCAACTATTGTAATCTTATTTTTATGAATTACGCAATACTGGGTTTGCCATACAGTGCCTCCAATTCCTGATTAAACCGTCTCCTCTACACTCCGTTTTGGTTGACAGCACCAAATATCTTCCTTAATGTTTTTCTGAGGTGATTTTATTTTTATGCCTTTGTTATTCCAATTAAGCATCTTGAAAAAAATATTGTACTTCATGAAATTGCGAGTAAGTTACCTCTTTTTTTACTGACGGTGATAATTCAAAATTTCACACAACCATTTCAATTTATAAATGGGAAACTTGAATTTAATAACATATCGACTCATTTTTCGGTAGCCAGACATTATTACGAGGCTGGAATTTTTAAAGTTTTTAGTAAAAAAATCACTCGAAACGTCACGTTTGTTAAGCAGCAGTAATAAAAAGTTTTTTTTCTTCAAATTTCCCAAAATAAATGTCGCCCGAGCAAATTGCGTCACACACCACCGCACCGCCCTGGGTGGAGTTGAAAACTTTTAATATTTAGCATGTATTTTTTCCTAAATCATCGTTCTTACCAGGTTGTTAAGCTTACTTTAAGATTGAGTTCTAACTAGATTGAGTTCGAGGCTGTAACAGAACATTTTACTGCTTGTAAGCATGCTATATTTTTTTCGTAAAAACTTTCCCTTCATTTATCCGGACCATTTGGGTTCGTTATTTTCATGAGTTTCATTACGAAGACTAATATATTTCGGGAATTTGCTATTTTTTTTCTCGACGAAGTTTCATTATTACTCGGGTGTCCTTGTTTGTTTTTTTATCGTTAACGTCTTAAATAGCTCCCGACTCCTCGCTGTTTGGTACTTTTTTTCTTTTTTCGTGTTAATTTCACTCATAATAGACCATTTTGTCCTAACTGTCTTTGCTTTATATATCATGCTATTACCGTAATAGTTTTAACAAAATAGTTTTACCCACTTTGAGATCCTAAAATACTTAATTAATGTTTTATCTTTATTCAAATTAGATTTTAAAACTTGACGGTCATTTCAAAAATGAAGTAGCAATTAACTTTAAAGAAAACGCCGGCGTCGTTAGATCAGATCAGATAAAACATGGAATACGTATTATTATCTTATTTATTGAGAATTCTTGAAGGAATATCATTGCAATGATACGATACCAGTTTGAACATTATCATTTGAGGGCTAATTAGTCAAATAAATAAATGGAAGTGTACAAAATATTTTAAATTTATAACTTATATTAAAATTTAAGTTATTGTGTTAGGAATATATGTCGTTTAATTAAAATATCAATGTTTACATTTTTGATGTCAACTTCTAATGTCATGTGTCCTATCAGCACGTTGGTTATGTAATTCGGTGTAACAACTATGGCGAAGGTGTATAGTAGGATTTGCATGTTAGTGTAAGTAGTGTACTAAAGAAGAGAAGGGTACATCTCGAAACTGGTAGACGTAGAAAAGCCGCTATGTGGGTTATATGCAAATATTTACCTTAATTTATTATCGTGTTTATATTTTTTTAACATGTATTTGAATTTGATGATTTAATTGAATAATAATTCCGAAAATAAAAGGAAAACTATTTTTTTCTACTCAAAGATTCTTTTTGAATGGTCTCCGTGGTGTAGTGGTTAAGACACTTGACAATCATTCGAAAGATTCTGGGTTAGATTAAATGTGATTTTTCTCATGCTTTAGTGTACTATGCCATAATTTACCACTGTAATTGCGTGCCAAGGCCTGTTGTCGTGCTAAAAAAATAAAATAAAAAACACACACATATACGTATATATATTTATTTATATGAATCATATAAAACATTTTCAATGATATATTTTTTGAACAGTGATGAAGCTGTTGAGATTATAAAACTCTAGGCATTTACAGAATTTATGGTCTCATCGGCTGGGTTAAGTACTAACATTCTGCCTATATGAAGTCAACATTCATATCGACGTATGACATTTTTCTATTTCCTATACATGCTTAATTTTTATATAACATTCGCATGCGCGTTGGGCCGCTAAATATAATACAAAACTAGCGACATCTATTGTTGGAAATACGTTTTTTTCTGGTTTTTTTTTACTGCCGGTATGTACTTGTATTTGTCATTTACATTGATTCATTAATAAGTAAATATTTTAATTATGTAGGTACTAATATTGTCATATGTTTTATGTGACGAATTTTCTTTCGGCATAAATATAATAATAATTGAAAAAACAACCTCATGAAGTTTGATAAAACATATTTATGAATTAATTAAAATGTTCATGTTAACATTTTGATCGTTTAATTCAGTATTTTGATTTTGTCCAAATTTGTGTAGACAAGGACTGGATTCAACTCCCTGGGAGCTGTTAATATTAACATATTACAACAGAGATGAAGAACATTTCAGAGACGGTAATATAGGGGTCTAGGCATCTACAGGACTTATGACCTGTCATTGGCTGGTTTATGAGACCACTTGACACATTGTGTAACATTCACAATTCTGTCCATATTTGGACATCTATATCCCTTCAATTATTTTATCTGTTGATATTTGTGAAGTTAAAGAGCTGAAACCTTTATTTATGCGGGAGAGATTCGTGTAATTGAATTAATTCACCTACATACTAGGCAACGCCTAAAAATGTTATTTTTCGATTTCTATACGTTAAATTTGCTATCTAATAAATTTCAAAATGCCAATTAAATTACGGTTGAGCGATTTTTTTTTCATTACATGAAATGAGAAAATGGTTGAACTTTGCGATTTTTCATTAAAGTAATGACAACTTTAAAGTAAGTTCAATAATATCTTATCCAACTTCTGCCCGAACGATCAAAGTTTGTGATTGGAATGCAGATCTTTTATTGTTTTAATATTTCTTCTGACTTTTTCTCCAGTTGGTACTATGAAGTACATATTTAGTGTTAATTTAATTCAAAAAGTTAAATATTATCACAGTTGGGTATCTGATTTTGCCAAGGGTGGCTACATATTATCTCCACCTTCTGGAGGTGAGTTTCGGAACGAGAATAATAAATTTCAGGGTGGGTGCTTTGGGAAAATATTTCAAGTACAGACTATTTGAAAGAACCGTTTGAAATCATTTTCTTTCGGGAAGTTTTTTTAAAACTTACAAATTTTGTAAATCGTGAATATATTTAATATTCCCGATTGCTATGATTACAGATATACATACTCGTAGACATTTACTGATATCCGTAGTGTATATTGTAATTATACAGAGTGGCCTTTCACGGGTATGTTTTTGACTTATTTATGGAAAACTATAATTGGCTATTGTTTTTTTTGTTACAATGGCTGTTGTTTTTTTTGATAAAAAGAATTTAAATATATATACTAGCGGACCCCATAGACGTTGTCCTACCCGAATGTTGGCAAAATATTTCTTATTGATAAGTAGGTACCTAGGTACTTGTTTATGGTTGAATTCCAAAACCTAAAATGAAGATTTTTTTCAAATATGGCATACTTTTTGCAAACGTCAAACTCCGGTCTTCTCACCCACAAAGAGAAGTACTTATGTAGGAATACGATTCTTAAAAATGTAATGAATTTAATATTATTTTAGTATTACCAAAAATCCAGTAAAAATAAATAAATGAGTAGAAATTATAGGGAATTTTAGAATAAAATACTGATTGAGATTTACAAAAAAAATGCAGTTTGTATACATTCAAAAACAAACTTTTTCATACACAAAAAAATATCTTTCCATTTTTTGTAAATGCATTCTCCTCAAATGTAACCCTGGTGGATCGATGAATAAAACATTTGTGCTCCTAATTTCTTTTTTTTTTATATTTTAGATTGAAGATTTTAATATCTACAAACACGCATAGCGCAAAGATCTGTATTTCTTTGAAAACCGCACTCAGATAACTAATTGTATTATTTTATTTTTGACTCGTTGTATTATTTTAAACTATTGTACAATGAGTTGTGAAACTCTTATTTTTCTCCTCATGGGTAATCTTATCTTTTGTACACCTCTAGTGTTGCGTTTATGGAATTGCTGTTTTAATTTTATTTTTTGTTTGATTAAACCCATTATTTATTTCATCAATGAAAAATGCAAGATCATATTTTATTTGCCGCTTGTTTGAAAGAAAACCATTTTTTTTGTTAATTTTTTTGATTTGAAGAGTGAAACAAAAAAAAAACATAACAAAACTGTTATCTGATTGTCCTTAGAAGAGGTTTTCCTAAAACCTCTTGGAAACACTATTTGAATTGTGTGTATTATGTTAAAACCAACGTAAACCAAATGGTTTTATCGTTTCATTCCTTAAATTTAGTCATTATTATTTTTTAATAAACTAGTCTATTGTGCAGTTTTACTTTTAATCATAAAATTAATTTAATAAAGTGTTAGAAAAGTCAAAGCGCCTTTTTTGTGCGGAACAAAATTTAACTACGCTTCAAATCAGTTTCGAACGACGTTTCTTCAACCATTGTTTGAAATTAAACTGAAAACAATTCACTTTCTTTAATCGAAATACCAGAGGAACAGAAATACAAAAGGGTAAAATCACTTCTTTGCGTGACTCTCTTTTATGACTCGAGTACAGTGCACTGCATTATGAGACTATTCTATAGAAATAAAGCCATTTTGTTCGTGTTTTTATGTGAGCAGGAGTTAGCCGGACATTATGCAAATGACGTTTTTTTCCATCTTCAAAGTTTTAAATAATGAATTCTTTCTGCCTCTAAAACCACGTTTCCGTTATGTGTAAGTCTAAAGTCTAGATCTGACCCTTCAAATTCATATCAATACAATTTTTATTAATCCAATATCTTTCTCAGCAACATTTCAAATATTTCCAAATACTTACGGACAAATAATGAATTATACCTTAGAAATCAACAAGAAAAACTTACTGCATTAACAGCATTACTTCTATTTTAACATATTACAACAGAGATGAAGAACATTTAAGAGAAGGTAATATAAAAGTCCTGGCATCTACAGGGCTTATGACCTGTCAATGGCTGGTTTAAGTGGCCACTTTACACACTGTAACATTCACCATTCTGCCCATATTTGATCATCTATATTCCTTCAATTCTTTCATCTGTTGATGTTTGTGAACTTCTTGTGGACTTCTATATTACCTTCTCTTAAATGATCTTCATCTCTGTTGTTATTTGTTAATGTAAACAGCTCCTCGGGAGTTGCATCCAGTCCTTGTCTACAAAAATTTGGACAAACTCAAAATATTGTTACTACTATTTTAGATTACTATTTTATTTATAATTGTTTTATAGCATACTTGCAAAAAAATTAAATAAAAATTATTCAGAACACTTTAATACCAACGCCAACGTGAAGACATATTATTTTTAATATAAATTTATGTTAATTTTGATAGAAATCCAACCTAAAATTACGTTATGTTAAATAGCTAAAGACAATCATTAAATTTATTTAGTTTTTTGTTTGAGTTTTGTCAATATTGAGAGCATGTTTTATTTCCTAAAATATCGACATTCTCTTCAAAAACCCCACATAAGCCAGGAATAAAAAAAATTGAACACATTTTCTTTATATAAAGTTTATATTTGAAGCACTAACTTTGTGGTTAATTATTATACTAAAATAAATAAAACAACTTTTTTTTTAACCACTATTTTTTTATTATCATTGTCTTTAACTTGCTTAACTCAATACCGTTAATTTAACTACTTAATACTGTCCGTTATTGCGTAATTTCATTGATATGTAAGAATGCCTTTTCAAGATGACACATTCAAATAATAATTAGATTAATTAGAATTACAAAGATCTTTAAGGACTTCTCAAGGAATACAGTACAGCAGCCGGCAGGAAATAAAGGACATCGGGATTAAGAAAGAGACTGCCGACCATAATAGGCTAACTTGTACTTTGTCGTACGAGTTCGGTATCTGTATGAATGTATGGATGACAAAGACGACGCGCCATAAAGCCGAAGTCAGCCGATCAGGCCGGTAGTCTCTTAAGCTCGATGTTCTTTATTTACTGCCGGCTACTGTAAAAGTATAATATATTTGAGGTGAACTGAAGAATCCATCTGATAATATTTAAAGATGTCGCCAGATGTAAAAATAAAAAAAATTAGTAGAAACGTCATATTTTTAATAAGTTTTGTATATATTTTGAACAATTTGTTGTTAGTAATAATGTTTATTTCCTGACAAAATTAGTTTTTAAAAATTATTATTTAATTTAAAAATTATTCATAAATTAGTATTTAAAAAAAAAATATATATCTGAATCTTAACATTGATTTGTTTTTATTTACATATCCAACAAATTATCAAGATACATTAGAATTGGTGTCAATATTAATGAAGTACTAAGTAAATTCGATAGTTGCCATTAAAGATAAGAAGGATATTATTATATCAATATTTTTTTAATTGAAAAAATATATAATTTTAAATAACGTAGTTATATATTTACCTTTCTATACTAGTATCACTTACTTTTAAAGTAAGTAAATGAATAATTAATTATTTCAATACATTAATTTATACTCCAATATAATCAACGAATGTTTGAGATCATGCTAGAGATGGGTGTGCCACAGCATCTCACATTACTGGTGAAAGATTTATACATGGATGGGTCAGCAAAAGTAAGGATAGAGAATGCACTGTCAGCTCCATTTAAAGCAGAAAGAGGTGTGCGTCAAGGTTGCATCTTGTCGCCGAAACTCTTCAACCTTTACGGTGAATATATCATGAGAAGAGCGCTGGATGGGTGGAATGGTGGTGTCAAAGTGGGAGGTCAACAAATATCAAACTTGAGATATGCAAAAAGCATATCAAAGTAATACTTTTATTTAAGTATGAATTATATTTATCAGCACCCTTACGTACTTTAAAATTAAAATAATTTATTTTATCTCATTGTGACATGTTTATCTGTATATGTTCTATTTGTTATCTTCCTAACTGAATAAGGTGTTTGGTGTAGATTGTCTTTAGTTTTCACTAGATAAATGTTTTCAAAAGGGCGCATCATCATCATCATTCTCAGCATTACAATCTTTGATGGGTCTTAGCTTCCTCCAAGTAACGTCTCCATTTGATCCTGTCTCCGGCTGACACCTTTAAATTTTGCCGCCCCAGAGCTCGACAGTCCACCACAACACCATCCACATCATCCAACCATCGCAGTCTCGGTCTACCTACTTTCTGCGGCCTAGTGGGTCATTAAACAATATTATTTTTGGGGGTCCAGATTTCCCATGCCGTGCAAGCTCCCTAGTCAACGCAATTCCTAAATTATAAATTTTACTATTTTGACGTCCTGGTGTCGATCGTAGTACTCCATTTTGAATATTTTCCTCCACATCTGACCATTCCTAATGGGTCCGATAATTTTGCCAAGGATTTTCCTTTCGAAACAGTCTAATCACGTTTTGTAATGTTGGAAAAGATGTGACATTTTGTCACCCGCTCGACAATTGTCAATCGGACATCTCGATTGCTTCGTCATAATGCTGTTCTTGAAAACCCTCCGATAATTTAATTACAAAGACGAACAAGATAGTGGCAACACTTACACATCCGTATTTATCTATGGCTCTCCTGCCACACATAAACCTTTATTGCTTCTTGTCAGACATATATGTTATGAAAAAAAAAATGTAGTTCTGAGACACTGCAATATTTATAAATATTATTTGCTTTTGACATAACACACATCAACATGTTATTAGAAATATTTCATATTCATGTACTGGGTTTTAAAAACATATTGTATAATAAATATCTCAAATAAATGTTTTGACATGGACGAGCGAAAAAATAATTTTGAAATCATGTTTCTAATGAAACATGAAATTTCATTTGATAATGGATTGAAACTAAGTACAGTTATATTTGTTACACATTTGTTGATACGCCATCATCATAACATTGATCAGTGTTGTAAATTTTAAGTTAAAATACAACAAAAATACCCACTCGTTATTCAAACATGAATGCCGAGCATTTCACAAGAAGGAAGTTTGACAGTTGAAGTTACAATGTCGCATTCAAATGTCAATGTCGAGATAAAGTCGATTGGTTTTCTATCTACTGCATTCGTATGGGTGGTTCAAGAATGCTGTCACTCGTCGAATTCCGGAAGTCGCGTACGATTCTAAAGACGAATGAGTCCAGCATAAGGCCCCAGGTTTCTCAGATTTACGTTAAATATCATCTTATCGATCTCTTCACGAGGTCATTTTTGTTATCGACTAGGATATCGTGAGGATGTATAGTGTTGTATATTTTGGGTGCGAGAAAATAGTGAAATTGTTGTGATTATGAAGTGTTCGTTTGTGGTCTTGTGCTCTTGTGTCATGTGAGTTGTGAATAGTTATATTCAGGGTATTTACGAGTGGCAGTATTGAAATAATCTTAGCATAAGCGTCTGTTTTATGTCGACTACTTTGTATTCCTTGAAAAGTTCTTTTTGATGAATTTCCGAATACACGGTGACTCTCGCTCGCAGTTTTTGGGCACTAATAATTAATTTTGCAGCTCCACTGAAAATTTACACGACAGAAATAAAATAAAGTATTTTATATGTATGTCCATATGGCAGTATATATAATGTATTTTTGTGAAATCATTCGGTAATATCTGTATGTATACTTATTACGCACCTAGCTTACTGTAAGTATAGTGTATATTTCAACAAAAAATGTAAATAGGTGTAAAAAATATGTAAGCATAAAATAAATAAATACAAATTACATGTATACATACAAAACAAATTACTGATAAAGTAAGTTTTAACTGCCAGTATAAAAATGATTTTTTTTAAAAAAGTAAATGAAAATGATTAAATATGAATCAGTCGATTTTAGTCATAGGCATTTGAAGGGTAAATGCCTTGTCAAATCATACGTATGCACAACACTGAGTGGTTTGACAAACTGTGAAAATGATAAATTATGTTTAATAAGGAGTCACTACGTATTTGAAATCATTCGAGAAGGTGAGTTTAAGACTTTACAAATGGCGGTCCTCAGTTGTGTCAGAAAAAAGCAGTTAGTCTGGTCTTTATGTTAATTTTTGCTTTGGTATCTTTCATGAAAATAATGTGCTGTCGTTTTATAAAAATATGTTAGGTAAAAGACGTGTAGACGTTTAGTGTAATAAGTCATGTACCAGTCTGTGTCCGGGCGGATAAATAATATAGTATTGCATGTAAAATAGAACCAGAATCTTGGACGAGTGTTTTTGACGTGATGACTGCTCTCAGTGAAAAATCCGAAAAAAGGAAATCGTTTGAATAAAGTCCGCCACCTAGTGTAGTGGTTGGCGCGTTGCCTACCGTACTTGAGGTCTTGAGAGGAGAGGGTTGATACAAAAATAATATGTGTTAATGAGTTGATTTTACACTGAAATATTTCGTGTTCCTGGCACCTGAAGTGTAAGACTGATCACCCTTACTTCCCACAATACACGATCGAGATACACTGCATGTATTTTTTTCAATGTAGTGGCCTATGTACCATTGTGTGCCGATTAGGGTTTTATGATGATGATATATACATAAAAACAAATAAGCAGGGACACGGGGTATAAAGATTAGAACAGAAACAGAATATTATGTCTGATATAACAACTTTTTTAGCGCAATCATTTTGACTATTTAACATTTTGAAAATTGTCAAGTCAATGGTACCAACATTCAATACATGAAATCCGTAAATATAATAAATTAAGCCGCAAAATATTTTTCAGTCTACATTTACTTAGAAGGTTGCAAAAATTCTTAGCCATTCATACTAAATGCACTCTTGTACAAGCATTACTACTACCTATTCAAGATTACGCTAATGTTTCCATGACTGATTGAGGCTGTGAGCAACTCGATAAACTTAAACGACTTCAGAATACATGCATAAGGTACATTTTTGGTCTTAAGAAATATGACCACATTTTTGATTATCGTAGGCAACTGAAATGGCTCAAAATTAGACAGCGGAGAGACCATCACTCCCTCTCACTTCTGTTCAATTTACTTCATAGTCCTAACGCTCTTATATACCTGCGTGAAAAATTTCAACGCTTATCAGTTCATGGTTTACCCTTTCCAATCCACAATTCCTCTTTCTTCTCGAATTCATATAGTGTCCATGCGGCTCGACTGTGGAATCATATCCCATCCACCATCAAAAACGTTACTACATTATCTCTGTTTAAATCACGTCTGAAGAAACATCTCCTTTCTCTTCCTTAATCTCTCCTCCTTTCCTCTTTCCTCTTTTTTCCTTTTTTCTTCGTTAAAGTTTTGATTCAAGGTAATTTATAAACAAATTCGTTTATTTCAATTTTTATATATCTTTAGCTTTTTAATCTTTATTTTCTATTGAATATGTTCTGTAACTTGAATTATTAAATAAATATATTATTTCATTGGTTGGTTGGAAGGAATTGCCATTTAGCAATAAGTCCGCCAATGTACAAATAACATTATGTAAATAAAATAAAAAATTGAACACTTTTTAAGGAAATTATCCTTGATAACTTTGATGTGATCACGCCTGAATTACATGACGTCACATAATATCGTAGTTAACTCCTGTTTAATGCCCGTTACGAAATTAATAAAAATGAATGTTACTAAGTGTAATGATGGTACAGACCGGCATTAATTTAGGAAACAAATGTCAAAAATGCTGATTAAACTGCTGGAATTGAGTCCAGCAATCTTCGAAAGCACACACACAGATTGTAATAACGTTAATTAAAAAACACGACCCTGATTCGCGAAGATAATGAAAAATTATTACCAGACCATTTTTATGTTTTTATTTCATAAGCTACGCCTCTAAGGCGCGCTTTTTCAAAGCTTTTGTCCTAGTAGAAACGTTTTTTTTTTAAATACAGCATATTGATGATTTATACATATTTAAAATATTTACTGATTTTTACAGAATATGTAAGTATACTTCTGAATGTTTTGGGTCTTTTATATAAAAAATAAGTCTTCGTTAAATTTTATTTTGATTGCCCAGAGAAGTAGAAGATCTTATTTACTTAAGCAGATTTCTCTACAAAGATGAAGTATTGAAAAATGTGGAATCTAGGGCTTAAAACGCACCATCGGATGGTTTAACAGCAAAATTGTGAATGCCTAATAGTACGTTAAATTATAGTTGTAAGACATCTATTTTGAAATTTCAAAGAACGGCGCTTTTCATGTGAAAATTCACCAAAATGGAATTTATTTAATTTTTTTGTATTCAAAAAAATATTTTCCTTCGTGGTATGACATTTTATATTATTTATTTTTAAATTTGGATAAATCAGTTAATTTTTTAGTGAAACGTCCGACCGTTGACCTCATCATCGAGACTTAACGGTAAAAAAAAACAACATGGTCATCTTTAAGACAATCTTGAAAGATTAGAAATAAGTAAAGGTACCAAATACTTCCTATAATAAATGAGCAGTTAAATTTAACTTCGGGGTTCCAAAATAATATTCTTATAATGATACATATAATCTTATTTATTTCTTTCATTCTTCTGTTCTTTTCTTACAATATGCTTTGTTACTATACGCACGTAAAAAATATTCTCTACCTCCCGTTACAAATAAAAGAGTTACTAGATACTCCACTCTGATAATGCAAAAAAAAAATAAAAATACAACCTTCGGTTAAAGAGGATTGGCCTACTACTCGGTTAAAGTGTACAATCTACTTCCATTATCCATAAAGACAATTAGTAAGTTCTCACAATATAAAATTGCTATTAAGAAATAGATAGTGGAGGTGGGTTGCTCACGGATCGATGAGTGGATCAAGCCGAATAGGTAAAATGTATGTACTGTTTATGAAATTTGTTCTATTGGTCTATATAAATTGGTTATGTTTTTTATGATTATTGTAGTTTTTTTTGTTTATTATGTTAATGATAACTGGGCTGATTACGTTTTTTTATTGTTATTATTATGTTAACTTTGTTAAATAGCTAATCTTAGGCATGTTTCACATTTTGTAAAATGTTTCCCTCGTCACGGGACACCCAAGTGAGGGAACATTTTTATGTATAAAAAAAAATACAAACAAGGTAAAAGTATAAATACATAAATATTTAATGATACATTTTTTTTTTATCTCAATAAACTCATTTATCATATTTTGGTATAACTCTTTTATATATGTTTAATTATTCTGTGTAACTTCAATTCAGTATATATTGCATTAGTTACTAAAGCATGACATAATTTCGACAAAGGATTTCAGTACATTCCAGCACATACCGTGACGAAAAGTATTGTGAGATTTAAACTGGTTTAGCGTCTCGCATTTTGATATAATTATATTAATGTACTTCTGTTAATTATTTTACATACTCGTATAACACATTACATTAGCAGTTAATATATTTACCGAGAGTCTTAACACTAGGTTATAAGATAAGAGTTTGTTGTATAACTTTGCTTCTGGGACTAGGTAACGTTTATATATGCATGCTTTATTTACAAGAAGGGATTTTCTTTGCAACATTGGCGGTCTTCGTAGTTCAGTAGCTAAAACTCACATTACATGATACAAGATCTTGAGCAAAATTTGAACCAATGTATATTTTATAAATTCATCTGTGGTCAAATTCAGAAGAATTGTAGTACCTACGTCTTATTTTTCAGCAAACATTTTAACCAAGGTCTGCGCATATCCTACGCCTGTGATAGCGTTAAGTTCTTGGCCATAGTAGCGAGCGTGGCGCGGGCGCGGGGCGCCGTACGTGGCGCTTCGCCGCAGCTGTGCCGATCATTTTACTTGTTACCATATAACTAAAGAACTTTTTGAACAAACTAAACAATTAAACGTAACTGAACTCTTTAAACTAGAATCTTTAAAATTTATTCATAAATTAGCCACTGAAGTAATTGTAGACGAAGAATTAAAACTTGAAAAAAACTGTAGTAAACATGAACACAATACGAGAATATCAGAAAAATATCATATACAATCTTTTAAAACGAGAAAAGGACAATCGAGACTTATAAACCATGGACTGAAATTATACAATAAACTACCAGACAAAACTAAACAAAAGACTCAAACAACCTTTACAAAAGCTGTTAAAAATATTATTATTAACAGTAGAATGTGAATTTTTAAAGTGAAAACATTTTGTTAAATGTATGTAACCCTTCAGGGTTTATCAATAAAATTTAAATAAAAAATAAAAAAATAAAAAATATGTTTGAGTACATCGCGCCCACGCCGCGCAGCAAAACACTCGCCACTACGGCCAAGAACTAACTGTCAACGCGGATTTTCTGTTGCTCGTGTCGCTTTATTTATCATCGGTCTTTTATTTATCACTTCACTTTTTCACTTCACACTTGCCATTCTTTACTAAAAATACTGTTTGAAAAAGGTTTAACGTAGACCGCGATTCATCTCGAGGTGGAAAAAATATAATTTAAAAATACGTATTTAAGTATAATGTCATTTTCATATATTATAAATACTTTTAAGAATTTGACTCAACAACAAATTTATAAATAAAATTAGGAACGCAATACTTTATTTATTGTTTTACAGGGAGGAAGCCAATATCTTTGACTTTTATCAAACTTTGACAGAAGTAAACGAAAATAACTACAAAGTATGTCAAAGTACTGCTGGTTTCATTTCGTTAGGTACTCGTAGTTACTTCATTATACTACTACTACTACTACTACTACTACCATCACGCCATTTCCCCGTAGGGGTAGGCAGAGAGAATGGACCGCCACACACGTCTATCCTGGCATACAATCCTAGCCTCTTCCACATTCATACATCTTGTCATACATGCCCTTCGGTTCTGTCTGCTTTTGACATGACCAGACTTAAGATTTTGGTTTATCTAATCATGCCACGTCTTCCTTGGTTGTCCTCATCTAACGTTGCCGTTCATTTTTGCCATATATACTTGTTTTACCATTCTCTCGTCGTCCATTCGTTCTACGCGACCAAACCATCTCAGAGATCCTTTCTTAATCTTATCAATTATACTTGTCTCAGATTTACACTCTCGCCTGATTTCATCATTCGTAACCCTGTCATACATTGATTTCCCACACATTCGTCTAAGAGATCGCATTTCAACCGCGTTCACTCGGCTTTCATCTTTCCTCTGCCAGTTCAATGTTTCACTTACATTCATAAGTGTTGGGACTAAACGCAGTGTAAAATGTATGGTTTACGAACTTTATTTTTTATTTGTGCCAAATATAGACACATCATGTGCCTTTCATTTTCGTATAGATCGCGTCACTTACCAGATGAAAGGTAGGCGTATGACTAGCAAGTAGCTGATTTGCTGTTGCGGTGGTTGCAAATTACGCCACTAACTCAACTTTGAACTCCAATACAAAATGCACTCATCTTATATTGGGGTTCTCCACCTTATTGTTTGAAATTCTTCTTGCAGACGGGTAGGCTTCGTAGATAGTTTAGTGTAATTATCTGAAAAAATACACTATACTATGAAGAGAGATAATTTTGTTTTAAATTTTTGTATAAAAATAAAAGATTCTGCATATAAATGTGTCTAGAATTTGTCCATGCTCTTGTAGTCTTTTCAAACTGAACGGTTTGGGTAGGTAGGAAGATATTGTCTTAAGGAAATATATCTTAAAATATACAATTCTTCTGTACGTGTGATGTCACTACTCTTAAATGGCATAATCGATTTACGTGCGGTTTTCAGCGAAATGTAGATAAAATATTCTACATTTATAAAAATTTTAATTATTTTAAAAATAAAATAATTAAAATTTATAGTGTCCCAGACACTAAAAATAAAATAAAATACTTAAACTCATTAAAATAGCATTATATCAATTCATTAGTTAACCCAAAGAAAATTTGTTGTTAAAGATTCTTAAGATAAAAATAAATTTATTTAATTTACTTACATATAACTTTGAATTATCTATACTCACCCCTGTTCTGTATAAATACATTTAACTCTTTGGTAAAGATACCAGTCTCGAAGATGTCGCGAAAGCGATGAAACCGGTCACTGGATATTCCAAATTTGTGGATTAAAGTATCACTCGTGTTTTATTTATATAATAAATTACATTTTTTATACGAGCAACTTGTATAGGACTGTAACTATTCCGATCCTACCCACATCCTTTTGAGCTCAAAAATGGTTGTTGTTCTACCGTACTAACTGTTAGCGAGTGACATGTCGTCAAGCGTCACTCTGATAAGTTCTTATTATAACATATCTGCATAGTTTTGGATAAAGTGAGAAGTGGTGAAAAGTAAAGTGTCTTTAACATACTCATAAATCGTCAAACGTCAACACGATACCGGTATTCTTGAAATTGTGAAGTGTGACGTGCTCCATATAAGAGTCGTATATGGAAGAACCTAAGTGTGAATACAATAGGAAATATTACGTTTATAATATTAGAAATCAAACACTGATTTGAGTCTACTGAACACTTTATTTTATTTTTACAAATCTGGAAATCCCGAAATTCAAATATAAATACCTAAATTCCCCATTACCTATTAAACACTTGTCCTCGCCCTTAACCATGGGTTTTTCCCTCAATTATGATTAATGTACATGCTATAGTTCATAATATTATTTTTATTGTATACTTAAGTACCTTGAATAATATAACTTTATAAGGATATTCAATACATCTAATCTTCACATTCGTTTGAAAATGCCCTAACAAGGTAAAACAATTGTCATGAAATTTTTGTTTTTATATTTTTTGTATTTGTAAAAATAAAATAAAGTGTTCAGTAGACTCAAATAAGTGTTTGATTTCTAATATTATAAGTTTAAATATGGAGTTCTACAAAATTAACACCAAATCAATCAATATATTCCTTTTTAAAAAACATTTTTCTATTCAAAAAGGTCTATGAATTACTGTCCATTTAAATTTTTTTTTTTTTATTATTAGTAGCATAAAAAATGTTTTTAAATTTGTAATTTTGAATTCCCGCAAAAACAGTCATTCCATTGGCCACGCCCTTAATACGTCACGATTCATGTTTATTTGTTCCTGACAATTTAAATTTATTTAGAACATTGTCAAAAATCTTAACTTTACAACTATCAAGACCAAACATGTCACGTTTTTCTAGTGATGTATTTGAAATATATATATATATATCTATAAAAGAAAATGTTTCTTCACAATTTCCATATTGATTTTGAAAATTCAATTAATTATTTTAAATCTATTTCATATATTACATTTTATCGGTATTTGTAGTACGTGATATTTCCCTGTTATCTACTTCTAGTATAAATGTTACTAGGTGTTCATTTCGATTCAGATTTTTTTCTTCATTCTCAAGTCAATAAAATGGTAAGTGCTAGTTTCTTCCATTTCTGACAGATCAAATCCGTGCGGAGAAATATTCCTATAGACGCAACTAAAGCTTTTGTAAATGCTTATGTCGTTTTGCGTCTAGATTACGCAAATATACGCAAATCTCCTAAAATATCAAACTAATAAACTTCAATCTGTTTTCAATGCAGCAAAAAGGCTTATTACGGGAGAAAAAAAATATTCTCACATCTCACAACATCTTCGAGATTTGCACTGGTTAAAAAGCCCAGAGAGAATATAATACAAGCTTTGCTGGACAGTATTCAAATCGCTTCATGAAATGGCTCCAAAATATCTATCGGACCTTTGTATTAGGGAAAATACATGTAAAAAAAATCTACTCTTAGGTCAGCATTTGATTCAGAAAGAGGAAAACTTGTCGAAATCTGACGCTCCCCAAACTCTAGATTTGGAGATCGCGTTTTTGCCGTTGCTGGCCCCTCTGCCTGTAACCAATTGCCTTCAAACTTACGAATCATCGACAGTCCCAGTCAGTTTAGATCCCAACTAAAATTCCTTTTCTTTAGACTATCATACCCTAAATTTTAAATCTGAAAATATAATATGTCACTTTAGTTAAGTTGGAATGTAAGTTTAGGTATACAATTGTAAAGCGCCCTCGAGGTGATTTTTCACAAAAATTGCGCTTTATAAATCAGCCAGATATTATTATTATTGTTATTTGTAAACAGTTCACACCATCCTATCTGTTATCATTGTACAAAACCTCAAAGTTAATGAACTGAATAAACAGCGCCCTTAAAGTGATTTTTCATAAAAATTGCACTATGGAAATCTATTGATATATATATATATATAAAGTAAATATGGCGCTACCACGTAACGTAGTCCGACTTCGGCTCGTTCATGCGAAAATACGTAAACTCCCGAAGCGATGCTAAGGCCCCAGACGTGTAACGTATAACGTTAATACATTGTTCTTGAGAAAATGAGAAATGATTTAGTCACTTTTACAGGCAACGCAACGCCTCGTACTACCTCGTAGGCCATCAAGTGACAGTTTGATAAACAGCTTCGGGATCTTGTGACAAGCATGTTGTGACTGTAAATTTGGATTCCAGATTCTCCACTCGAGAATAGGCGCTTTTATGAAGTGTGAAACAATTATACAACGATAAAAATGACAGTGATTTATCTAAATCTGGTTTTTATTTTTCAAGTGTTTTATAAAAAAAAACCGATACTAAAAATAAACCCATGTGTTAAAAAAAATAAAAAAATCATGTTAATGTACTTTTGTGCACGAAATAAGAAAACGTATAAAAACATCAAGAATATAATTATTTTAATTTGTTGCAACAGAGAGAGAAAATGGTGAATGATTCACAGTGTGTAAAGTGGACACTTAAACCAGCCAATGACAGGTCATAAGCCCTGTAAATCGCTAGAGAAAATGATTTTTCTCTCTGTTGCAACAAATTTAAATATAAATAACTCCCTAGGTAGGAAATCCAGCCAGTCTGCAAGCATTTGTACATACTCAAAACATTGTTGAAAAATAAAATTATTTATACTTCTTAAACTTGACAAGTTGACTTTTCATGTTATATTTTATACGAACCTTGTTTAGAAAGTAAGTGTACTAAATTAAATTTATAAATATTTTTAGAAAAAGCGTATTTGAAAAAAGTGTACAGAATATTGCTAGTTCAACATTATCATTCGTTAATCGGCAACTAATGGTGCCTGAAGTATTGCGTTTTTAAGCTAATAAATTGCAGCGCGCTTTGGTCATTGCCTGTTGCTCAAAACGTTAACAATTTATTTAAGTATCCTGAGTCGTATTACAAACTTTTTATAAATTATGCAAATAAAGTCAATGTATTGTTTAAAAATAATTTGAGTTTTGAAATTGTATTATTGGTATTAAAATCATTGATTTTAACAACTAGATAAGCCTTCATGAATGAAGTTATTAATTATGTTGTTACTTTTACGTCCCGCGGTGCGATATCTCTTTTTCGCTTTTATTAACACTTAAAATATTTAATGAGCTATTAAAGCATGTTTAGTTTTTTAAACTAATTGCCCTGAAAACGCATTCCCGTAACTACCTTCCAAAAACACGCTTGACCGTCGTGCTTCTTATATTTGTGTACCTGTACATGGCACGAAACGCAAGACCGGTAATCAGATACAATTTATAAATCAAAGAAATCAAAACTAATCGGTCTCTTTTCCGTGCCGACGGCCTCCTAACGAATACGTTCCGTTCAATCTCTATAGTTCTTAATTACAAATTATTCTTACCATTACCACACTAGTTTACACTAGTAAAAAATACATCTTCCGTAAGTAACATTCTTCGCGTTTCATATATTTTTTTATTTAATTTCATTTATTTCTTACGTTAGCTCATATTATATATCTATTAACATTATTTTAAAGTACACATAACATTTATTTTTAAATTCATTAAATTTTTTTTCATACGTCATACATTCAAGCATCTCTTCATACATTTTGAAACCTTTATACATAATACAATTTTGATGTACTGTTTTTTTTTAAATAGCAGCTTTATTTTATCCTTATATCTTGTAATGTTATTATGGAAAATTTTATTATATATTTGGGCATTTGATTGATTAAGAATTGAAATATAAAAACAAGCATATAATATATCAGCCTCTTTTTAATTGTTATCTAATTAAGATCTTCTCGCATTTTTTTAATTTTATTATCCCTACTCTTCTTTAGCACTATTTTCATGGCAATCGGCCCCGTGGTGTTATGTTCAGCGCGCTTGCCTACTATGCAAGAGGTCTCGATTCCCGACAGGGTTGACTTGAAATATTTATCAAAAAGGGTATTTTGTATCCCACATGTATCCCCCTTCGCCTGTTTATCTGAAAGAGCTCATCCAACCTCTTTCACAACACGGACTATCTCTTCGTTCTAGTAACGAGAGAATTCTTTTAATACCCTGTCATCGCTCTAACTTTCTCGCCTCCTCTTTCACAGTAGTAGCCGCTTGATTGTGGAATAATCTACCCACTAATGTTAGTGACGTCCCTTCTTTATTTACTTTTAAGTCAATATTGAAATATCACTATCTAAATATTTAAATAGTTCCTTTATCCTTCTTCTTTCCTTCCCATCCCCTCTCCTCTCTTCATAGTATAATGTTAATTTTTTTTTATATATGTTTATTTTTGTTAATCTTTGCTTTTAATTTTTGAATAAAATTGTAAGATTCAATATGTCTATGTATTTATAATTTTCTCAAGCTTTCTTAAGGCAATATGCCCGCTCTTACATGTATATATTGTATATGTATATAAAAAGCCAAATACAATAAAATGTATTTTCAAACCAGAATATTTCATAGTCCATGGACTGGTCCCTGAAGCGTAAGACTGTTCATCCTACCTTCATGTAACAAATGATCAATATATACTGCGATTGGTGTACCAATGCAGTGCCCTTTGCACCCAGTGCGGAAAGAGGATGATGATGATTTTCATTGCTTTGTTTTGAAGTTTTTCTCAAGTTTTTCTTAAAAACCAATATAACTAATTTATTTAAGTCGAATCGGAAAAATCGGAAAAATCTTTCGCCGGTTAACATCCTAATATTTGTAACGCAGTTTTTCGTAACTATCCGAAATATCTTGCGTCTAGTTTTAACATGTTTTATACAGTTTTCAAATTCAAATATTGTATTTATGAATAGGACATGTGGTTCTCGATAGCGTGTAGCACTGCCGATGAAAGAAGTGAAAAAGTTCAATCTGCGATTTTCACACTAGCTCCGGTAAGAAGCTTTGAGCTGAAAGTTCGTCGGGGGACTTGTACCAAGTGTTTTCTCTGCCGGGGCCAAGTTGGAAAAGTGATACGGTAGCGAGGGATGCTCTAGTACCGAATTCTAGCGGAATTGCACTCTTATAGCCCTGCATCAGCGAGATTTCCCAAAACCCCGCAACATTGCCTGTAAATTAGTAAAACTTGATCAATATCCAGTGGATACGATTGGGATTATGCGGCGCGCTACTGGACTAACTTTAGCGGTGTGTCAGCAAAATTTGCTGGAAAACTTTTAAAGAAAATTATAGCTAAAATTATAGTCGACATTTTTTTTAGTTTGTCCAAATTTTTGTAGACAAGGACTGCATTCAACTCCCTAGGGAGCTGTTTATAATAACATACTACAACAGAGACGAAAAACTTTTTCAGAGAAGGTAATGTAGAAGTAATGAAAAAATTTACTGCAAATGATAGGAAAAACATTATTGAGAAGAAAATATTGAAGTCTAGGCATCTACAGGGCTTATGATCCGTCATTGGCTGGTTAAAGTGGCCCCTTTACACACTGTGTTACATTCACTATTCTATTCATATTTGAACATCTATGTTCTTTCAGTTTTTTCATCTGTTGATGTATGTAAAGTTAAATATTCGTGTTTTTACTGTATGAATGTATATTTTTTAAATCCTGTAAATAACCAAAAAAATAATTGAATTAATGAATGCGTTTTTGATTGAAAAGTTTTTTTTAAAAGATACGGCTCCCTAGGATATGAATAGGTTTTTTTAATTTTATCTGAGTACTCAATAAAAATTAATTGTCGTTCTTATTTCTTTGACATTTAAACTTTTGTATCTCTTAATTTCGTTCAAACGTTGGAAACTTCTTTTTGACATGTCTTTAGCACCTTTAAGTTTTTGTTGGATTTAGTTATTTTTTAATAGTCGTCCTACGTGCATTAGATGTTTAAATATTGATTGCAAAATAAAGTTAAGTGGCGTTCTATTCTTTCTGCCTACCCCCACCGAAAACAGCGTGATGGTTTATTTGGTCGTTTTCTAGTTTATTTTTAGTTTTTTATATTTATTATATAGGCTTTTTTAAAGACTTAGCACAAGGCATAAGTCCAAGGAGTTTGGACAGCAGTTTCTGGAATTATTATGCCTATCAATGTCCAAAATATTTTTTTTGCGAAAATTGAATGGCAGTAAAGTTTGGTTTAAAACATACTGAAGAAATTATTTATTTTCAACCAAATTCTCCAGAAAAAAATACAAAAAAAATAAAGGAGAGGAACTAGAACAACTGAACAATTAAAATGTTTTAAAACTATGTTTTAAAGTCATAATTTAACCATTACATAATGAAAAATACTACGGTATTCGTGTGATTAAAATGCTTGCATTTTTTTTTGCAAACCGAAATTTAAGTTTTTTTTAAAATCATTTTCCTGCTTAATTTATTTTTTATCTTCAAATCATTTGAAGTAATTTTACTATAAAACTTTGTATATATATGAGTTCTAATGTACCAAAGTTAAGTTTAAATTTCAAGAGGCGCAATCTGCTATTAGAAAAGTAATTATATTTGCGTTTAAAGTATATTTCTTATCAGAAATGCATTTAAAATAATTGTTTATGTCTAATATTTATTTGCTTTAATTTTATAATGGTACGATTTTGAAAGAACAGGTTTTTAAAATGGCATGATTGTATGAGTTCCTTACTTTTTAACAGACTCGACAGTCAATTAATAAAAATGGTATAAAAATAGTATTCATAAATTGCTAAAATGGGATCAAATTCAATTCAATTAGAGCTCTAACAAATGTAATTGGTATTATACTTCTACATTAAGCGTGCATTTTCTGCATTAAATTGTTATTATTAGTGCATCTTTACCAATAAAATGTTATTAACATTGCATTTGTACGTTTGTAGCGTACACGGGTGCAGTAGTTGCCGAGAATTTTGTGCATTTATTTAACGACAGTCTTGTCGATACTTTGGCGTATTCATATTATCGTGACCAGGTGCATTTTGTGTGCATGAATAATATTGTTTGGTGCAACACTATTGGAAACATTCGCATTGAAAAGGTAAAATTGAACTAGACAGAATTGTATAATTTAACTTTTATGTATAATAATAAAGAAATTTTGTGGAAAGTTACTGTTATTGGTTGTATTATACGTTAAAATAACGCCATATTTTTTTTATTAAAAAACAACAATGAAGGTAGACAGAATGTTGTCGAGTTGTTGGCAAATGTGTTGGGTGGTTCACTATTTATGATAGACGCACAAATGCCGAGATCTATGCGTTATGTAAGACAGGAGTTATCTTCAAAATCAAGACAGGATTCTCGCGTTGGTTCGGCCATGTCGAGTGAATGGACATTTAAAACGGCTAGAAGGATTTGCCATGCAAATGTTGATAGTCGTATTTAGAAAACGAAGATCGAGAAATATATTGGATTACCATATTCAACCACTTGGCATGAAAACATGTCATAATAAAAATATGTTTTTATTGCGTAAGTGGTTAGTAGACAGAACGTTATTGATTTATTATTTATGTAAAACATTTTTTTATCTCTTATTGAATACTTTTTTGTTATTTTCTTGGGTAAACTTTTTCTTTTATTTCTTTCTTATTTTATTTACATTTTTTAGATCTTAATTTTAAACTTATAATTAGAAATCAGTGTTTGATTTCTAATTATAAGTTTAAATATGGAGTCTACAAAATAAACACCAAATCAATCAATAACGATCTTAATTTTCATAGGTACTTTTAATTTTCTTATTATTTTTATTTTTTCTGTAGATATGAATTGAAATTTTCGATTTAATTTGTTTTATTTTTTATCTTGTTTTGATTACATTTACGAGGACTATTTATGAATGGGTTTTTTTTCTTTATTTAAATTACATTCAGGTGAATTGGTTTTCTTTAATTTTAATTGTATTATTTTTATATATGTTCATTATTTTAAACGTATACAGTATTATGTCTGTTCTCTTTTTATTTGCTTATTAAATAAAACTAATGTCTGAGCGCCCGATGACAAACTATTATTGAATAGTTTATCGGGACAAAATATATTTCAATACTTTGTTTTCTTTATAATGTATTAATATTGTAATAATGTGCATATTTTATTGAATAAAAACTCTATGAAAAAAAAATACTTGAAGATGGACGTGTAAAATTCGGAATAATCGTCGTGTTTGCATGAGAAGATGTTTGGATGTTGAAGCGAGGTATGAATGCAAAGTCAGAGTAATGTAGCGTTTTATCTTCTCTGCCAACCTCTGCGGCAAAACGTTGTGATGGTTTATTTTTTAGGTTATTATAAAATGGTTGGCTCCAAAACGAGATAATGTAATTTAATAATTCTTTTTTAAATGTTCAAAAAACGACTTAACAATTATTTTACATTTAAGAATACTCACACAAATTTTAAATGTGCATTTTGGGGTGCCTTGCACGAAATTCAGGTTATTCTAGACGGGGTCGATATCTTAATAAAAATGTTCGGAGCATCGTGGAAACTGCTGTAGATTATATTTGAAAAAAAGTTTTTTTATAATTGAATGACTCAGTTTGCAGTTAAAAAACACATATGAACTAAAAATTCAGTATCAACATATTTTACAGAAAATTAATGTTTCCAATCATTTTAAAGTATTTCAACAGCGATAAAAAACGTTAAATAAAAGTATGTGTTATTTAAAAGACATATGACTTGTAATAGACTGGATTAAGAGGTCCATTTTACACTTTTTGTAATGTTCTCAAATCTTAAAATACACGTTAGGGGTAAAAAGACAAAAAACTTAATATACAACTTACCCTATTTTTGTGACTGAGCTGTACGAAAAAATACACCAGTTAGACATAAAACACTTAACGAAAATTGAGATGAAAATTGCATAAAAAATTGCTATGGGAAACATACTAGACGATGCCATAACAGTAACCAGAAATGCCAACAAACATATGATCATATAATACGAATTAAATTACTTTTTGTAACACTTTGCATGCTGTACACAATGAAAAAATTCAGTGTCTATTATATTTATTAAAAGACTATCAAATTAATCCCAAAAAAAATATGTATCGTATTTTATTTTAAAATTCGCAAGTTCTCTACGGCGATTTAATCAATGATTATGTATGCTGATGACATTGGAATATTCTGTAAAAATCACACAGACATATTAACAAACAATGACATAAACGAAGACTTTACTATCTTAAATAAAAGGACAAACACAAACTTACTTACACTTAATGAAAAAAATGCAATATTAACCGTTTTGAATCTACAAAAAAATGTCATAAAATAGATGCTTACATAAATAATGAACGATTAACTGAAATTGAACATGTTAAATACTTAGGACTAACAATAGACAGACAATATACAGACAATTGACATGAACAATTCATATCAACAATTTAACTAGCAAAGTGGCGACATTATCGAGTCTTTTTTTTAAAAATCAAAAACTTTGTTCCAAAAAAGAAAAAAAAAAAAAATGTACAAAGCCTATGTAAAAACTAAAATATGTTTTATGCAAGTACTATGCGGAACAGGAAATCAAAATGACATAAACAGACTACGAAGACAGCAGAATAAAATATTATAGTTAGTATATGACCTACCCTATCTAACAGCAACTAAAGAACTATTTAAACAAACTAAACAATTAAATGTAACTGAACTATTTAAACTAGAATTCTTAAAATATATTCATAAATAAACCACTGATTTAATTGTAGACGAAGAATTAAAACTTGAAAAAAACTGTAGTAAACATGAACACAATACGATAATATCCAAAAAATAACAAATACAACCTTCTAAAACGAGAATAGGACAATCGAGACTAATAAACCATGGACTGAAATTATACAATAAACTACCAGACAAAATCAAACAAAAGACTCAGACAACCTTTACAAACGATGTTAAAAATATTATTATTAACAGTAGAATGTGAATTTTAAAAGTAAAAATATTTTATTAAATGTATGTAACCTGTATATGAAAAATTCAAATAAAAAAAATAAAAAAATAAAAAGCACACGATGACTCTTCTTATACTTGACAGATGAGAAATAACATGACTTGACCATATGTTACGTTTAAATATCCCTAACGGGTTTTCAAAATAATATGTAAATGAATAACAATTGTCCTTATCGGTGAAATTAGAGAAAGTGTACGTGTGTGTATGAAATTATGCCGAGTTCTAGTGGGTTGGTTATGGTCAACTCCTTTATTTAAATTATCGAAACTATGTATCGAAAATCATAAGTGCGAGATTATTCTCTATGACCGCGTAATTCGGGAGATTATTGTACAATATTCCCGACCCGGTTTGAATGCGGTTGGCAACATCGCATCGCGAGCGTTAAGGCTCAGCCGTTATTTTTAATCCAACCGCTAATAACCCGGTTAAGTTTAGGGGGGACGCTGTAACGGGACAGATAGCGCCGTTAAAACTTTTTATTTAACCCTTAACTGGTGGGGAAAATAATTAAACTAAGCTGGTGGTTCTAAAGACCCACATATTTTTTAAAATACCTTTAATTACGATAAATTTGTTAGGTTCGTATTGTATCTTTATGAAAATATAATATATAAAATGTTAGCGGGTAGAAAACAAAGGTTCGCATTATTTTATTGTGTTAATTACAGCTATTTACAATTATTTTTTTGCAGCTTCGAAATTATTAGGCTTATTTTTTTATTCACAGTCATAGTAATAAACAATACATAAATAATAACAAAAAATAACAAGACCAATTATGGGTTTCATATAGGAACCAAAATATTAAAAAAAACAAAACGTACAGTTTACTAGGGGGTAAAGAAGTGGGATGGGAAAAAAGGGAAGAAAGAGAAGAAGAAGAAAAAGTAAGCAAATATAAAACAATGGAAAAAGAAAAATAAATGTATCTATTTGTACACATACAACATAAAAACATATTCATACACACACACATCCATATATATACATATTTACATTATTACTACTACTACCATCACGCCATTTCCCCGTAGGGGTACGCAGAGGAATGGACCGCCACACACGTCTATCCTGGAATACATTCCTAGCTTCTTGCACATTCATACATTTTTGTCATACATGCCCTTCGGTTCTGTCTACTTTTGACATGACCAGACTTAAGATTTTGGTTTATCTGATCATGCCACGTCTTCCTTGGTCGTCCTCGTCTCACGTGGCCGTTTATTTTTGCCATATATACTTGTTTTACCATTATTTTGTCGTCCATTCGTTCTACATGACCAAACTATCTCAGAGACCCTTTCTTAATCTTATTTATTATACTTGACTCAGATTTACACTCTCGCCTGATTTTATCATTCGCAACCCTGTCATACATTGATTTACCACACATTCGTTTAAGAGATCGCATTTCAACCGCGTTCACTCGGCTTTTATCCTTTCATACATACATGTAAATACATACATACAAATACATACATATAAATACATACATACACATACATAAATACATATACACACATAAACATGGATATATATATATACACATACATAAACACATGAACATATACACATACACTAATGCACAAACATACGCCTGCATAAATAAAATTATATATATATAATAAAATATAAAAAAATTAAAAATGTTGTTCTTTTGACATCTCTATCGCAATTGTGATTTATTTTTTAAAACAGTATTTTTTTTGTTAAAAATATTACCGTGTCAAGTTTGTTATAACAATGCAAAATTAGTTGGCTTATCATGTCAAGTGTGCTATTGCAATGCGAAATTAGTTGACTTACCGTGTCAAGCTTGTTATCACAATGCAAAATTAGTTGGCATATCATGTCAAGTTTGTGATTGAATTGATAAGTTGGTTAAGAACATTTTTAATTATTACTTCATTATGAGGAATGTGGGATCAGGTAATTTGAGTTTGGAAGATGGCAGGAAGAAGATACAGAAAAGAAAAGGAATGAAAAATATTTTATGAAAAGAAGGGAAGTAAGAAGTCTGAGGATTTATAATAATGTTTCGGGCGTTTCTTAAAAATGGCAGAAAAATATATTCTTTTTACAAATAGGTAGCTCAATATAAAATCTGGCGCTTTAGGTAGAAAAAGGAATTTCTGAAATAAGACCAGGGTTATTGATCAATTCACATATCGAAAAGATTCCAAGAAACTCAAGATGGATGATTTTAAAAAATAAATACATTTCTTTTTACTGATAGTGGTTTTAAAGTAGTTAAAAAACGTTATTGTCAAGGTCAATCTTACAAAAAACAAGAGGTTTATGGAATATAAAATCGGAATTTTCAATTAATCAACAAACTAAGCCAAGAGCAACACTTTACATTGATTACAATTTGTACAAAGAAAGAGTCATTAATCAATATCAAAGTAAATATAAAGCCATCGATAAATAAAGCCATTACTCGAAGTATATTATAATCACGATAAATAAATCACAACATTTTTATATAGTGGTAAAATAATAAAATTACACGAATCGGATAGAATTGATCAAACCATGTTAGAATAAAGAGTGTACGGTAACAGATTTCAAACTAAATAATAAATAGCAAAATAATTCATTTAAAGTACTGGTCGATTATTTGAAGCTGGTGCGTTCGCAAAACTTACACAAACGCATTGTGTAGTATCTGTGAAAAAGCGTGTTGTTATGACATCGCACGGGCATACGCATTATGAAAATAAAATCGGTCTCTCTCGCGCTCAAACGCGCTTATGAACGTGTCATGGGCTACTATTGCTTTGTTAGTTGCTAATGATATGGTTATTATATTTCATTGAAAAGCCAACAGACATTTGTAAATTTATAAGATATAATTATATTATAAATACAATTCATAAAATCCTATTAGAGGCTTCTACATAATGTTGTTTTTGTAAATGTTGTCACATAAAAATTATACAAAATATTAAATAATTAATTATACACAATTTATAATATTACTAAAAATGTAAATTTAATACATATTATTATAAATATATCTACTTTTGAATATTGGTCACACAGTTGCACATTATAAAACAAAAAAAAAATATTGTTAACCATTTAGAATACATTTATTATGCGCCTACATGCAGAACTGCACATAACCTGCATAATATAGGCTATTAAAAAAATATACACAGGATGCTTCTTTGTTCGTTTGAATTTAGCGGTAATTGAAAATAATAAAATATCTATTTAATGTATTAAAATGGATTAAAAATCCTGGTTTTTAAATACATTTTTTCTTTTAAATCTAATAATGTAAAGGTCGATTACCTAGTGCCAGCGCGTTTGCGAAACTTACACAAACACATTTTAAATGTATAGAATATTGATGAAAAAAACCAAGTATTAAATTTTAGTCGAATTTTGTATGTTTTTTTAAATCTCCTTTCGATTAGAGCAAACAAAACAACCAATTGAAAAAAATATAAGTGATGTAAGTTGATAGTTTTGATAAAAAAAAAAAAATTTAGTACTCGTTTAAAAAACTGGTAAAGGCATTGGTGTTCTCAGTGTTCATATATGTGAGGAGTGTTGGACACTGAAAGAATCTAAAAATAAAAAAATAACGAAGTTTTTGAAATGTGGCGTTGGCGGCGAATGCAGCGGGTTCCATGGACAGCCAGACATACCAACATATCTACACTACAGGAAATATACTTAAGAGAAAGACTAACATTCATGTGCGGGAAAATAATCCTGGAGTTCTTTGGATATCTAGAGGGAACGCTGATTGTTTGGAAAAACTTTTCTTTGGGAAGTGTCGAAGAGACAAGGTCGCGTGGACGTTAATGGAGTGGCTGAGTTGCTGAATTAGCATAATTATCAGTGACAAATGCCCACAGAGCAGCACAAGTCCGTTTCAGATGGAAGGAGGATGTCCACAGATGAGCCATGCCTGAAGTCGGGCGTGAATACCCCTTCTCAGACATAAGGCGCGAATAAAACAGAGAGACTTGTATTTTACCATTGAAGAAATATCTTTCCAAAAAATCTACAAAAACACTAATAAAAAATGAAAATAATAATAATTTGGATACTCTTGAAGTACCAGAACCTTTAACGCATTTCCTGGTTCATTTAGACCCATGCCTCTATTGTGAAGGGTTAATATGTGTCCCCAAAGGCCACCACCTAATGAGAAGGTACTAAACATAAATTAATAAAACCGCTCGCAATAATTCGCAATTTTGTCCAGAACTGGGATGAGGTGGAAAATTACTTTTGTGTTTGCAGCGCGCTGAATTGATTATAGGGTTACTTTTAGTGGAGCTTTGTAGCTAACTTGGTTACGCTCTTTTACTTCTTGGTGTTGTGATAATTATATTTATAGCTGCAAGAAAAATGAGGGGGTGTAATTTTAATCAAAGGCCTGTGTAATAATTTTCTTTCTTAATTAACTTTTTGCGTTTTTATCACTAACGCTATTCAAACTTATTAGATACTCACTGGCGTCTTTTTAATTTACATTGTTAATCTACGTTTTTTAAATGATTTGATTTTACCTGTAATTAAATATCCCCCTGTGCTGGCGTTTGTATTGTATTTAAAAGCTGTTTTTGTGCCAAACTTTTTGTTGTGTTTTTTTTTTAAATCACAGTAGGTCTATACAAAAAAATGTAACCCTTATTTTCTACTAATATAAGTAGTCGACATTTCACAGAAATTTTATTTTCGGCGTGGCTGGCTTCTGGTTGGTTTGTTTGTTTTGGAGCAAATTTTTGTCGTCATTTCAAATTACATTTTAAGCATGTTTCAATTGTATTTGAATGATATTAAACTGATTTTATTGAATAAATACACAATATTGTAAAAACAATAACACAGGTTTTATGAACTTTTTCGATTTATTTTTAGATTAGGAGCCAGTTTTTATAAAAAATAAACGTTTAAATATTTATTTATTGATTTGTCGTTTATTTTGTCTAACTCCATTTTAATAAATACTTTTAATATGAAAATCCAACACTGATTTGAGTCTACTAAACATTTTATTTTATTTTTACAAAATGTTAAAAAAAGTTTTGCCTTGTTATGGCATTTTCAAACGAATGAGAAGATTAAATGGATTGAAGGTCCTTATCTTTACGTACATAATTATTTTGTACGTGTGATATAACTGATCTCCTCCTAAAGGGCTGAACCGATTTATGTGCGGTTTTTAGCAAAATGTAGATAATTGCGCTCCGCTTGTTCGTAGATATTAAAATTTTGAATCAAATCAAATTCAACAAGATTTCATATACAAAAAAATGGAAGGATGACAACATTTGCTTTTTATGGATCCTTATCAGATTATTTCCTTACAATTCTAACAATTTCTTCCCGCTAATTTTTTTGTTTGTTTTTATATTGTAAAAATAAAATTAAGTGTTCAGTAGATTCAAATCAGTGTTTGATTTTAACATTATAATTGAATAATTTCTTAAAAATAAAAACCAATTACTGCTTTATAGCCCACATATAAAACCCACAGAATTTAATTACGTTCTTAAAGAATTAATACAAAAAAGTTGTAGAATGTCCAAGTAGCCAATTTTTTGTATTAATCACTAATTAATGAATCGTGAATAATACTAATGTGAAAATTTTTATTAGAGTGGAAGTTTAATTTTGTCAAATAACCAAATCCATATATTTTCCCCCTTACAACTATTAAAATATTATTTTTCAAGTAGTTGTAATAAAAATCTACCAAGATTTACCAGTAATATGTACAAATCTATGTTTTCAACTTGGGATTTGAAACATATTTTTATTCGCTACATTGAATCAACTTATTTCACTGATATTGTGAATAAAATTAATTGGGTGACTCGTGAGTACACGCTTCAGATGTAGCAAATTACAAGTAAGGAGACAGGTTGTAATACTTACTTGACGTCAGCATTTATAATTTAATCTTATTATAAATTTGAATTTTTGATTGTTTTTGTGGCAACCTTAAAGAAAATTCAATAAAACCAGCAATTGAATCAAACTCTTCAGCATTTCTTGATTCAATCATTAGCCCATTTACAGGACTATTGTGTACACAAATTACCGTCAAAATTATTTTCTCGTGGAAATGTATTGAGGTTAAATTGAGTATTAAACTCCATTTCTGTTTTTGTAAATATAACTTTTCTGCGAGAGTTTTAATTGGTTCCTCTTTGTATTAAAATCTAAGTAATATTAAAATTTGACCGAGTTATCAAATTATAATTTGTACTTAAGAATGTCGAGTTTACTTCTAATTTTAAATAGGACAGTTTTGTGTTTGACAAAAAACATGTTACAGATATGAATTTTGTAGCTTGGATCTAGAAGAGTTAGTGTCAGACTTAATATTTTTCTTGTCAAAATTTTGTAGATGGTCGATGTCAATATTTAAAAAAAAAAATATTGCACATAAACATTTATTATTTTATAGTAGTATCTTTCATAATTATTCAATATCAAACACGTCTAACAGTTCTTAATAACATCACTTTAGTTTAATCATTGTGTTAAGCACTTCGTTCAGTACTTCAGCAGTTAGCAGTTTTTACATTTGAAGAACTTAAAAATATTATTTGCTTCTTTGTTTGTCAATTTTTTTTTGGCAGCAAAATTTGACTGATGATTGTAAAAATGACCTGAACATAGAGAGACAGAAAATACCCATCAATGTCAGGGCCTCTATGCAGCAAGACGCTTCTACCTGCAAAAAAACAAACAATTTATACAGAGTCATTGACAAGCTTACAATACACACATGTGCAATATACATCATTAAATATATTTTATGAAAATACATTCAACCGTTGTATCTTTGTCCATGAAAAAATACATACATAGGTAACTTAGTGTGGTTTCATTAATTTATTTCGCAAAATATACACTTATTTCAAAATATGTATGCCTTAAACCCTTGAAGAATTTGTATGGTTACCTAAAATACAGTATTGTTGAAATATAAATTAAAATATCAAAATAACCTCATAATAATAAAACAAGATTTACCTGAAAATGGCTCTCCTGTAATATTGAGATTTACTTCGTTGGCCTCTTTAGATCAAAACTACATAAATATTTTCATTAAAATATTATTAGACTTACTTAAATCTATGTAATTTGGATTAATAATACGATATATATTATACTAGTGGACCCGACAGACGTTGTCCTTTCCGAACGTTGGCTTGTTTTTGCTGGCTTCAAATATAAAATTATTTTGGCAAATGTCAAACTCTGCTCTTCTCACCAACGGGAGTGCACTTTATTCATGGATGCAATCTTCAAAAATATATTGAATGTCAGTTAAAATTATTTTAGTTTTATCAAAAATCTAAAAAGAAATGAATGGGAAGAAATTATAAAGAATTTAAGGAAAGAATCTGATTGGGATAAAAAAAAGCAAATGTTGTTTGTAAACATTCAAAAACAAACTTTTTTAAACACAAAAAAAAGAACATTCTTACGTTTTTTTGTATATGCATTCTCGTTGAATGCAACTCTGGTAAGTCGATGAAAAAATATTTAAGCTTCTAACTTTTTTTTTACAGATTAGATTGAAAATTTTAATATCTAAGAACACCCGCAGCGCAAAGATCTACATTTCGCTAAAAACCGCACCTAAATCAGTTATGCCGTTTAAGAGGAGTTCAGTGACATCCCACGTTAATAATAATTACATATAATTATATAAAGATAACATTATTTTAAACCCTTTTATTACATATCAGTATCATATGTATAAAATAATTGTTGGATAGAAGTTTATTTTTTTAAAAAGACGTGTTAATATAATATTTTTTTTAAATAATTCTTAGTGGTTCAAAAATCCATTTAAGATCTTTAGAGTTTTTTAAAAAGATTCATTTTTTAAAATTACTTTATTACTGAAATTCGGTATTTAAATAATATTAATAATAAATAAAAATAACTTTTTATACAAACGTATCCTTATGATTTCACGAAAACAATCTATAAAAATACTTTTTATATCAATCGTCATTTTAAGTTTATATGTGTAATACTTATTTGCAGGTTGTTGAATGTCAATCACTATTTTTATTTATATGTTTGTCGATAAAAAAAATATTTTCCTAATGGAAAAGTAAAATAATTAAGAAAGTTAGTTCAAACAATACGGCAGTTAAAATAATAAGAGCCACTTCAAACTTCGGTAATTTGGGTCACTTATTTTTCAATACTTTGCCGACTGCTTGTTCCGAAGAATGAAATTAATATAACCTATTTGCCAATAAGAGTACCATTACTATGGGCTTACAATTAACTAAGTGCTTTCGTGATTGTTTGGGGTTGCTCGAGGAGCGACGATAAAATAAAACCCGGTTACTTCGTTAATAATCTCAAAATAATTTAGCCTACATCGTCTGTATTGGGAATTTGGGATAATTATTATACTAACATAACTTTTGGACCGGTCTGTCCTCGAAAGTTTATTCCGGCGCGGGCGCCCAAAATGGCGTTCAGTGAAGCGGACAAGGTCGCAAAGGATTATTCTAGAAGAAACTTCATTCAAAGCATTTTCAAATGTTACCCAATCTTGCTTCCAATTCACGCGGATACGTTAGTGTAACACTGATTTTCTTTGTATTTATGCCTTAATGTTTAAATACTTGAGAAAAGAAGGCGTAATAATTTATATTCTTTTAAATTAAATGTTGAAGAAACAGAATAAATAATGCCCAATAGTTATTTAAACCATAAACAAAATATTTTCACTAGAATTAAATCAGTCTTTGTAATTTTAATTAAATTTATTTTACATTGAAAACACAAGTTTCATTAAATACACAAATTCATTGAACATAAAAAAATAATAACATAATATAAATAAAAAAATTGCACAATTATAACACAAAAAGCGGACTGTAGAAAAAACGAATTTCATTTAGTTTTGTAAAAGGTTGTTAATAATTTAAAGAATGGAAAGGATCACGGAAATGGACCTACCTTTGATACGATGAGAATTTTCTTTAATTTTGGCATTGGATGATGAAATTCACTATAAATAATGCAACGATGTTTGCTTACTTTTACAACGACACGCGATGAATCCAAGAATTTTTATGCAAACTTAAGTAATGTTAAAAATGTTATTTGTTTTGTTCCAAATCCAAATCTTTTCATTGTGTATCTGGATGTAAGGTAGGTGCCATAAGGATAGGTCAAAGGAAAGATAGGAAAAAAAGTAGTCGGCCATGAATAATATCGATAAATGCTGTTCTATACTTAACAGTAGCAAATACACACACATAAAAAAGGTATAACTAGGTGTTCAAATTTTATTTGTACAACTATCTAAATAAAAACATTACATAGGTAGCAAAGAATATACACATAAATATGAAGAAGCAAAAAACATTTTCAAACATAGATCAACGTTTAAGAATTATATTGTGAGAAAAAAAAAGAAATCAAACTCGTTTTATCACTATCAAGTCTAGAACCAAATTTGTCAGCCATACCCTCACACTGAGAACGTGATAACCATATCTGTTGAGTCTAGGTATAGGCGAGTTTGTGTGATAGTTAGTTCTAGAACTCGCAAAACAAAAATAATACCTGTGGCGGGTATATCGACTAGATATACGGATGCATATGAACTTCAGCAAATCTGGATAGTTAATAAATTATATAATGAATTTGTAAAGGATATAGATTTTTTTTTTTATCAATTTGCTGTTTTAAGTATACTAGGTAAATGTTTCATTTACGAATTTCTGGCAAAGGCATTAAAAATTCAATAAACGTTAGTACCTTTTTTTTCGGACCATAAGACGCATGTTTTAACTCTGAAAATTAAACCAAAAATTAGGGTGCATTTATGATCCGATGCGTCTTATCGTAGAAAACATATATTTTTTTCTAAATATTGATTGGTAATTTGATTGACTAATTTTGGTGTGCGTCTTATTGTCCGCAAAACACGGTTATGACTTGTATTGATTTATTTTAAATAATGAAGTAAGGCACACATAAACATATTTAGTACATAATTTTCTGTTTTTTTATGTCTACCGGTTTCAAAAAGTACCCGTCTTTTTGTCAGTCCATTAATTACACTAAAATGCAAATCCGACTACGGAAAAGTAAGTAATTGGTTGTTTATTGAATAACAGCATTAATCGATATTATTCCAGACCGATTACCTTTCTTTCTTATTCTTTCCCTTGACCCATCTTTATGGTGCCCACCTCACATCAAGTTAAAAAAAATACAAAAATAGAACATTTGGGTTTGGAACAAAATAAACACTGACATTACATTACATTAAACAATGCATTTAAATTTAGGGATTCACTGCGCGTCATTAGAAAAGTCATCATAAATAGTTTGCAATTCAAAGTGAACTTTCACATCCAGTGCCCAAAAATGAATAACATCATCATCGCATCGAAAGTAGGTCCATTTCCGTGCTCCTACCATTTCTTTAAGTATATTAAAAATTTTACAAAACTGAATAACATTCGTTTTTTCGCTAAAGTCTTTTCCTTAACCGTGGTAAAATACATATGTTTACCAATCTTTGTCGATATATTTGAAATCAAAGTTTATTCTTAAAATAATAGTTATATTAAAGATTGTTTCTAAGAAACTTTTCAAACTATGAGTGCATTTCAACTATTCTAGAATAACAGAGTTATTTTTCGAAGTCAATTTCACAACTAACGCGTTTTCTCCGAAACACGGACAAAATCGACCTAGAAAAACACAAAAATACCATTAGCTTGATTGATGTAACGATTAAGACGTTTTCCTCTAAACGAGCGTACGGGATCGAATCAGACCCATTTTTCCCACGCTTGCTCGATTTTAATTCACGATGCATTCAAATATACTAGAATTCGTGGAAAAAATTAGATTAAAAAATATTCACGACTAAACTAAATGGAGAAGGTGTTAACATGAGTTGTGTCAGTTTTTTTTATAAATAAAAAAAATCATCAAAACTAAAACAAAATAGTTATGTTTCTAAAATAAAAAGCTTCATTCGAAAAACAATTTTCTTCTCTACAAGATATTATACAAGATGGTTTGTTTTTACGTTAGATATATAATTTTATATGCTTACAAGGCCTTAAAATGAAATACCAAGTAGACGAAGGTGAGCATTTTCGTCACCTTCTGTTCGGGTTCAACCGAGGTAATAAAGGAGAAACATGTAACATAACCCTCTAGGTTTATATAAATACAAGCTCTTACCCATGACTTTGGTATACTGTAAAAAATAGTTACGTAACTAATTAATTTTGTCGTTAAGCAATGCGAATTTTCTCCATGAAATAACATATTTTTTTGGTGACAAACGTAAAATACGATAGTCTATTAGTTTGTGGTGACGTTGCATTATTCTTTTTGTCTACAAATCTAAAATACTACTACAAAACCGAGAAAAGCAAACTAAACTCACCGTAATAACCAATTAAAGAAATTGAAATAATTAATTTAAAATTGATTATTTTTGGCATCCCGCCTTACTGCCTACACATTTTCAAATAATCTTGCTCATAGTCGATAGATTATAAGTATATTTAGTTTGGGATAAAACGAATGTATTCTATCTTATTTTTCACCTCTTCGGCTATTTCTATGCAAAACAATATGTCGATTGTCGATTGGTTGTTTCGTTGAAACGTCAAGAAAACACAAACAAACAAACAAAAACACTTTCACATTTATAATATTAGTATGGATATTGTAAGGTCAGGACTTGTTATGACTCGTTGATTAATGTTGAATTTAAATTTGTCTCCAATATTTGTTTATTTATTTACACTTTTTATCAAAATACGATTCCATGTTCACTTTGCCCAGCTAATAAGGGTATATACCCCGTTCCGAGCTAGGCAATTACATTTTAATATATTATAATAGTTAACAATTTAATATAGAGCACAGACAAACAAAATATAAACTTATTCGTATACACATTTTGATACATATACATACAGACATACACATATATACACACATAAATATATACACATATATACACATATACATACACACACACGTACCTACATCCATGTGCATACACATACATACATTCATAAAAACATAGACACTTTATTTATGCGAAACTTCATGATTGTCATCTATAAATATATATTTTTTAAAATTATTCCTTATTTTTTGTATTTTATTTTTGACATCCCGTAAGAATCTCCAATCCGTGGAATGCATCAACTTTTATGACTCCATACGACTAATGTCACGAAAGAGCGAGGTCAACACCTTCCGTAATTTGACAACACTCCCGTCTTTCCACGATTCTGGCAAAAAGTTATGGACCTTTTTGCCTATGTAATTGTGATGTCTTGATGCCAGAACAGTGTTGACCCCTTCACTTAGTATCAGATCCCTATAAGAGTATCTTGTATTATAGTTGTGGTTGACGCTTGGGTAAATGTCTCTATTTATGTGTGTAACCACTACCGTTCTCAATATATACAGTTGAATAATATTCAGTACTCTGAATTCTTTGAAGAGCAAGTCATTTGGATAACGAAATGTTTTTTTTTAATTACTTGGATTAAAGATTTCTGTGCAATTGCTGCAGGTTCAAGGGTGGTTTTTGTGCAAGCTCCCCAACCAATTAGACCGTAAGTTAACACGGAATTTGCCAGTGCCAATATAATTTTAAAATATGTAAAAAGTGTGATAACAAATCCCTATGCATCCCCTTTTCTCAGATAAGATTGGCCCTTAGAATAGATATTAGCTACGCCATCTCAGGCAGGTTTGTTCTGAAATAGTTTCCTTAAGTTTCACATAAACACGGCTCATTAGAAGTCTACCAAGTGTTGTGTTCCATGGACTATACAATAATCAACATTATAAGACTCTTGCGCTGTGAATTGTACCGAACTACCAATAGTTAAATGACCTGTAAACTCAGTAAGTAGACTGCTTAATGAATTCGATTACGCTTTACATATTGAACCAAGGACTGGAATAAGGCATTAAGAAAATGAACTTCCGCAAATATTTTGTATGCAAAGCACTAATCGGGAGTATAATAAAGGGATTCCTATTCATTTTGTATTAAAGAAAGCCAGAGTTATACTCTTCATACCCGTAACACGTGCAATACTCACATAATGCTGAGAATTTAAATATTTTCATTTCCCTCCCACTTAATCGATATCATTGAGTAAGGTTCGTAAAAATATTTAGAAGCCATATTATTTCTATTGGAGTTTTGCTGCCTCCGCGAAGTTCCTAATACTTAAACAACTTTTCTGCGTTTTATAAATCTTTTGTAAAAATGAAATGGATCGTGAAATTGTGCGTACTATAAAAGTGTTTTTTTCCGCTCTTTTTTGAGCCCACACAACTTTATGCCTGACTTACTTATTTTAATACTTTTCTAGAGCTAAACTTTTTATGGAATCAATAAAAAAAACCTATAATATTTTTATCAAAAGAAACCACGAAAAGGAATATCATTTTTTTAACTTCAATAATTTATTTTTTAAGAATCACATATTTTTAAAAATTAAAATATTAACTGTCTTGATTTTATCACGTTACATTTACTAAGCATTAAATGCGTGAAAAACAAGATTCCAAAATATTGATTAGTAAAATACTTTTATTGAGTATTGGATCCCATTAGAATTTTTTATTTTTATTTATTAGTTAAACAAATGATAAAAAAACGGAAAACACTAATACAGTAATACTTATTAAAATAGAATGTTGTTTTTTCTTAGGTTCAAAAAATTTCTTTAAATTTGCTTTGAATTTATTTACCGATATAAAAGTTATTAGTTCATTTGGGAGATTATTATAGTTTTTTTATTTATTTAAAAACAAAACTGTTTTGACCATGAGTTGTGTGTAAGATTTTTTTAATGATTTATTTTGTTTTTTAATATATTTAAAATAATAAAATACAGGTTAACTGACCGAGTTAAAGATATGCTTTAATTTTTAATTTTGCTATTTTTATTATTAACTACAAATTTTCGAAATTCACCATTTTCATTTCTTACTTTGCAAATTTCATTATACTATTTGATTCCTTTGACCCCACGCGGATATACAATACAGTTTTGTGTTTCAGTTTTACAATTGGCTTAAGCTGTATATATAATAAATAATCTGCACAATGCAAGCTTTAAGAGTCAGTGAAAGGTAAAAAATATTCGGAACAATTTTCACGATGTGGTTAAAAATTGATATTCCCTTAAATAAATATATTTTAGAATGCTTTTTTTAAAATAATATTTTAAAAAGTAATAATGTAAAGGTACACAGTAAAAAAAGGAATTATTCTGATTTACAAATATTTTTCTAACGTAGTTATCTTAGTAACAATTCCTCTTAAATAACATAATTTTACGCTTCGAATGGCATATTTAACCCAAAACTGCCACTTTTCAGGTTAGTGACTTTCACCTGAATGGCGGCGATATGAAAAAGGTGTCATTTAAAATAAATGAATTTTGTTATGGTATTGTCCATATTAATATTGTAAATGCGAAAGTGTGTTTGTTTGTGTTTCCTTCACGTCTAAACGGAGCGACCGATTGACATATTTTTATGCACTGTAATAGCCGGAGAGATAAGAAGTAAAATAAGATACTTATTTTTCATCCCGAATTTAAAAAAAGCACATTGAAAAAAATACATAATTTATCAACAACGAGCAAGATTATTTTTGAAAGAATAGGCGGTAAGGGGGGATGTCAAAAATAATCGATTTGAAATTAATGTTTTAACCCTACAATGCCTAATGTAGACGATCTGCAACATTCCGATAATCGCTGTATAAAAGTGATTTTAAGATGTTTATCACCCGGCGACTCGTTTATTATGTCGTACACATACTAGACATTATAATTAATTTTCAAAAGTCGCCATCAGGTCAGTTGCACGTATTCTGTCAAAAGTGTAACTAAGCTAAAGTTCAAAGGGTGATTTCTTTGTTTTTTTTTTTTAAAGATTTTATAATTAAAGAAATTATAATAGTTTCCGCAACATTCATAATTTATTATGTGTTATTTCTTGCTTTCCTTACATTCTTGTATTTTCTAACCTTTAAAAGCCCGATTTAGCATATTGCTACATTCGAATTCGAAACAAATTTCCACGTGAGTGCGGGTAAAAAATAGCGAGGGCGAAGTCCTAGGGTTTCTACGATATAGTAGACTGTATTTTTTAATTTTAATCCATATGGTGAATATCTTTGATGTGCGGTATGCAATGTCAAACAGTAACAACCCCAACAAATGAAATGGATCAGGGATGGAAGGCACTAACCTGGTTCATTTTTGGTGGAATTGCGGTCCGACTGGTCAATTGCGAGCGGCACTAACACTAGGATAGTCTCCTGATCTGGAACTGAACACTGGTGGTTGGTGAAAACAAATGGCGATGCTGCACACGTTTGGCGAAAAAATATATAACACGAGGTCCTGCTGTGGCAGGTTATAAAAGGATGCTGGAGGTAGGAAGTGAACAGTTGTTGTGGGTAAAGGATATTGAAGTGTAACAATAATCGACAGATGCATACCCACATAATTTGCAACCAAATATATGTAATAAAAACTGAAAAGAAAACTTATTTTTCATTATTTTCTCCTGTATTTGCATAAAAAACAAAAAAAAACTTATTACGCCACATTAACTCTTTGTGTACACACCCATATATATAACACATTCACTAGGGTGAGTCGTTCAAATTTATTTGCTACCTACGGGACTCTAATTAAGATGTTGCATTTGCGTACCGTGGGTACCGATATTGTCCCGGCGCCAGAATAACAACTGAACTGATCCTGTATACATGTGATTTTTATATTCTCACCGCGATCGCAAAAAGCATATTTAACGATTAATAACCAATAAATCCACTGTGTTGTGTAATCATCAAGTGTCTTTCCTTCCTGATCAGAAGATTGGATCTGATCCTGACTGTTGCGATAAAAGTTCCAGACAATAAAAGTGCCAGAACCCAGAATAAGGTGGGTAATTGCAGTAAATGTATTTAGGGTTCTGCGGCAAAGCAAAATAAAGGATAACGCATCGCGAGAACCAGTATTTTGAGCGTTGATCTGCTAACGGGCAAGTGGCGCGATCAATATTTTTTTAGTTAGAACTAGAGAAATTGGACATTGAAGGGTTAAATGTCTAAAATTGACTTGCCTCGTCTGTGTTTTTTTTCCCCTTTTGTATTTATGAACTTGTTCATGTTTTGTTACTTTGCACGTCCGAAAATAAATAAATATATATTTTCGGTGACATCATTGAGGAAATTTTATTTTTCATTACGCAGAACTTTGGTAATAATGAAATTTTCCTACGTTTGTTGAAATTTATGGGATCGTTATAAATGTAAAATAAATCTTATGTGCATACTTCCCCTAGCACATTTCGTACAAATTGATTTCCGATTTCACTCGAGTACAATAAAAATCTCGTTTGAGTATAGCATTCCGTTTTATTGATCGAGACCGAATTTCGAGGAAGATTTTTTCCATAATGCTTGAAGTAGGTAATAATTTCGCGCTTAGGATTGTACCATTATTGAAATTTTTAAACGAAATGAGGAACAAATAAACCCACGAAAACAAATATGTAAAAAGTATGCTATCGTGTTTTTTTGTGTCCGGGCGGAATAAGGTATACGGTTTTGAGTGTGAAATAGAACCGGAACAATTATTTTGATCTTAATTTGTTGCAACATAGAGATAAAACATTTTTAAGAACAGAATATGCAAGTCTAGGCATTCACATGGCTTATGACTTGTAATTAGCTGGGTTAAGTGGCCACTTTACACATTTATTTATTTATTTTGTTCATTAACGCCCAAAAGGCATTTACAAAAAATAAAAATGAATAACATGCTAACATACTAAATAATAAACACAGAATATACAGAAAAAATATGTGAAATTAATAAGAAAGGATATAGTAAAAAAATTTACAAAGTAAAAAATAAAACAAAAACAACAAAGGTATGCAAGAAAAAACAGTAAGCACATAAACAAAAAATGCGAAGATATAAGCTTATGAAATAAATTATGTAAAGCAAACAATAAATAAAGTGTTACGGTAAGCAAGAAAGTCAAATTTAAGTTAGATTAATAAACAAGCAAGCATATATTATCACGAAAAAATAAGAAATAAAAATATGATCTATGAAATGCGTATTTGCCAATACTGCAATGCAATTTGATATAATAGTAAAAAATAAAAAACAAGTATAAGGTAATAAAAATAAACAAGTAAGTATTTTTTTAATGTATGAAATTGAATTGTCAATAATAATTTGATGAGCAGCTACAAATAAACTTGATATTGTGGACTTATAAGATAGTAAAGAATTGGACAGAATGTCTGCAGCCGTTCCATAAGTGTTACCTAACATATGCAGTCTCGGTATCAATGATTTGTTTTGTTGGTTGGAAGAAGTACTGGAGCAATAAAACAAAAAGTACTCCACATTGTTACATTCACTCCTTCTCTATTGGAACACAAGAATTATTGTACAAGTAACTGCACAAATCCTTGTATTATTTCCTAATCAATCTAATACAGCTTAAGAAAAATTGTGAATGTTACAGCGGACGATCGTAAACGTCAAGACATTTTTCCTTTTCTAAAAGGTTCTCTATCTCTGTTAAAATTCAATATTATATCAATTGGAACAGTTTATTACATAAAAATGTTCATAAAAAAAGTTCACTCTTTTACAAGGCACGTACTCACGTTCAAATTAAACTCAATCAAATTGGACTTAATTTCTTATGAATTTTATGTAGGTAATATCAAATTTAATGATTGTGTTCCGCTCTAAGAGATTTTTAAAAAAGCGGTTGCTTTCACTTTGAATTCATTTCAAAACGTTGTGACACCAATAAAGCAAAAACACATGCAACTATTCCATAGTCTGAATCAGGGATGGGCAACCTTTATCTAGTCTGGGCCAGATTGCCAATTTTCCTTCGAGTTGTGGGCCGGACGTGCTCTTGTTAAGACTTTTGAGGATTTTATTGAAAAACAATAAATCATATTATTAAAAAAGGAGTTTTTTTAAATTACAACAAACAAAGCACTTTTCAAATATCGTTTAGTAATTAAAGTTTAAAAACGGCCTTGTTTATTCTTGATTCTATGCGAATTCGAAAATGACACCTTTTACCATAATTTTGCTAATGTTGAAATAATTAAAAGACGAAAGATGACACCTTTTATCAATTGGGTACTAGAAATCTATTGAAAAAGAAGAAATCTAATTTTTCAAATTACTATACCCTCCATTTTTTATTATAATTTCCTTCGTTTTTTATTTAAGTACTAGAATCCACAGCGATTTACCTTTATGAAATATAAATTTGACGCGATCTAGACTTTGTCTACTTTTGTATATAAATTTCATGTAGAATAAAATGTTATTGTGGTCCCGTGGGTAGTGTTGCGGACTCACGGATGAGAGGTCCGAGTTTCGGACCCCACTCTACCCCAACTTGATTTCCATTTTCTAATAGTGAGTTATTTACAACTCGTTGAAAATGGTCATCAAAATTCAAATATTAGGGTTAATTATAAGAACGCTAATATTTCTTTATTTATTAAAAAAAAAAAATTGTAAATTTTAAAATTTACTAACCACTACAAAATGCAATTTTAAGAAATTACCTTTTATAATTTTTTAAGGACTGTTTTTATATTCCATAAGTTATAAAGTACGTACACATATGATATTCATAATACTTCGAGGGTTGTTTAAGAATTTAAGACTGTTATTAATAAAAAAAAATGTATTTTTACATACAAAGTGCGTAAGTAAGTCAAGTCTTTGATCCTTGAAAATAGATAACGATAACGTATTTTTCTTGTTTTTTCTTAAAATTAACATTTGTATCGTCAGGGAATTGTAAAATAAAAAGGTTGGTATTTTTTTTAATACGATGTTTTTACGAAAAAAAAAACATAAATTTTATTTGTTTATTGCATATATTAGTAAAATATTTACTACCAGGGAATCTATAAAAAAAACTAATGAATATAAATTAAATACGGAGCGTTCTCTGGTTAGGTTAGATTAGGTTAGACTTATTGTTTTAAGATGGAGATTTTAAAATAATCATTGCAATCAAACAGCAAAAATATTGATTAAAAAGAACTTTTTATCATAATTACAATATTGAAGTTTGTAAAAGAGTAGTAATTTTACACAACTATACAGCTGAAAGCTTTATGCAAAACTGGCGCCATATTGCTCTGTCTTTGCATAAATACCTCACTTCCTCTACAATCGTATATTTGCTCATGCACGCACAACTTTTATTCCTACGTTTATCATGTCTGTCTTCAACTATTTGTTTAATACCTTATTGCATAAAATATTACAAAGAAACATAAAGAAATTTAATTTTTCAATAATTATAAATCTTGAAAATACAGTTTTAGAAACATTTTTTTTAATGAAATGTCATATACTTTTTTTAAGTTTTGACCGTTAGTTTTGATTTTTATAAAAGCCTTTCGCTCTTTTTGACAGTGTCAACATTTTGATTATAAACACATTTTTTAAAAATGATACCCATCTCTATATACACCCAAATATTTAAAATAATATATGTTAATAAAAATGTTATTTTCTTTTTTGTTTCAGGTAAGCATCTCATATCCTGCAATTCTGTCTCATGAAGCTTTTTGGTGAGATTTTTCATGTATTAAAAAAAAAAATTGTAAATTATTTCCTCAAAAACGTCACATACAGAAATGGACATCCGTTGATATTTTAAAACTGTTTTGCCTAAATTTATTGCATCAGAGTGGAAAAATATTTTTGATGAGCTAATATGGAAATCTAGGCATTTACAAGGCTAATGACCTGTCATTGGCTGGTTTAAGTAGCCACTTAACACATTGTGTAACATTTACTTGTTCTTCATCTCGGTTGTAATAGATTTATATTAAAAACTCTCGAGGGGGTTGAATCCAGTACTAAAAATTGGATAGACTCGAAATATTTTTGACAAAACCAGCTGGTCCAAGAAGAAGTATAAAAATAAAAAATATTTTCAGGCGTTGCCCAGTATGTTGGTAAAATAATTCTGCTAGAGTCTCAACCGCATCAATAAAGGTTTCAGTCCTTTAACTTTACAAAGATCAACGGAAGAATTTTAAGAATATACGTGCTTAAAGAGAGGTAGAATGATGAATATTACACAGAGTGTAAAATGGCCACTTAAACTAGCCAATAACAGATAATCAGCCCTGCTAATGCCTAGTTTTCTATATTACCTTTGTAGTGAAACTATTTAAATGTAAATAATAACTACATAAAATTTCAACTAATCAACGTAGTGATGAAACAACTAAAATCAGCGCCGAGCGAAGAGAGTCTGAATTAAGTTTTTCAATTGTTAGTGACGTGTTGCGTTATAACGTTGGTATGCCTGGCACCTGGTGTTAAAAGTGTCAAGTGTTGCTAGTGCCCATTTCTCTTATAAAATGTTCTTCATATCTGTTGTAATTAATATGTCGACCTTTAAAAAAATATTATTTAACATCAACCTTGCTAGGAATCGAATCCAGGACGTCAAGAATAGTAGGCAAATGCGCAAACAACTACGCAGCAAAGAGAAAAGCCATTGAGTCAAAAGCACTGTGAAAAAATCATCGATGACGATACATTTTAGAGAGTTTTACGGCTCGAAGACTCATATTGTCATAATTTTGTTTCGTTAGTTCGTTCGTTCGTCATATATCCATCTCACTTTTACGCAATCTTAATCGTATTTTGCTCTCGTTCCCTCCCATGCAATACGAATGAACTAACGAAACGAATTAGTTACAGAGTAAGGCCACTGGCAACGAGTGCAAATTCAAAATCAATTTTATTGCTTAAAAAATATTTAAAAAACGCTTTTTATCTATTTGCCTATTAACCAGATTCGGGGTAATATTTTGCTAACAACCTTGAACGAAATATAGAATAACATTCATTGATGTATTTTCAGAAAGTGAAAGTGTATGATGGCTATCTAGAAGTCCTGAAAAATTACTGAAATAAACTGTTTTCAATACCATTATTTCTTCTCGTCATTTGTGTGACGTAAGGGTGACGTAGGCGTGATGTTTCACGTCAAATAACTCGTTGGTCCAGTGGCGCTGAACGGATGAAAAATGGTGCCAATTATACATGGGGGATGGTTCGTTCCCCGTATAAATTACAATATGGAAACATTATTAAAAAACAGTGACTGGCTTTTAAGATTAATATATCAGAGTAATGACTTCTTTCACATACTCAAAACTCGTTTGAAAGACCGTGGGTCTTCCCATTGGCTTCGCTTAAACAAAATAATTGTTATTATTTATATCATTACAGAGATGGGTAGAATTTTTGTTTCAAGATTATGGATATTCGAGCGTTTACAGGGCTTATGACCTGTCATAGGTTGGGTTCAAGTGGCCACTTTTATGTAGGATTCTACAACATTCCCCATTCCGCTTATTAGCGAATATCCATATCGGTGACATTTTTGGTTTTTGTATATATGTCATGAAACAAGGCAAGCTTTCGCTAGCGCGTTTGGAGCGCCATCTATGTATTTGATATTGAGGTTAAGTATTAAAGCAAATTACTTTATTTATGTAGCTAATACTATCCGAGTTAAATTAATTACTAGTAATCGCCTGCAGATGACTGCAATTTATTTTTACTTAATTTTTGACCAGATCTTGTTTACACAATATTATTTTTGGTATGTGTATATATATTTACATATTTATACACACACAATTCTGGGTTTTATCCCAAGGGGGAGTAGGTATATTATTATTTATATCACTAATAATATCCATAATCTTGAAACAAAAATTCTACCCATCTCTGTAGTGATATAAATAATAATATACCTACTCCCCCTTGGGATAAAACCCAGAATTGTGTGTGTATAAATATGTAAATATATATACACATACCAAAAATAATATTGTGAAAATAATGTTTTTTTTGTCAATAAACGAGTTACTTTTGCAAATAATCGCGATGTATGAAAACATTCAATTTCATGCACCGCACTTTTATTTGAACTAAACTCAACTACTTTTGATGCTTTTTTTATTGTTCATTTAGAAAATTATATAAAAGACCTTTTATCGGAGATTGTTATTTTTCCTTATAATCATATTGCAAACGGGTATGGTAGCAAAAACTATGTTTACTTCAATCAATTCAGTACAAAAGTCTATGTCCATCATAGTATTTTAATAAATTTAACAACCAAAAATTACATTATTATTTTTTTTTTTTTCTTTTTTACTCAGATGCCTATCATCTAAGTCACCAAGAGATAAACTATGTTGTTACGCATCTAGCACCGCTTGTTTAAAGTTTTATTAACTGCACCAATTTAATCAAGTTACAGAAAAATGATTATTAGTAGGCACTCCGTTTGAAAATTTCAACACCAAGTGTAAGCAACACACCTTTTCTTTTATAGAAAAGAAAGGCAAAAATTATTTGTTCAGTTGATACTCAGAGACGTTAGGTTCCTTTGGCAAAATACGAAATTTACCAACCATTCTGCACATTATCTGAAAGACAAAAGTTTGGCTAATATCTGTCCCCATATTATGGGGTACCCCTGAGAATCTACCATTTCTAAACCCAAAAGCTAACAAATTGAGTTGATAATCTAAAATACGTACTTTTTAAACCAAGGCAAGCGCTGTGGCGAAGTGAGTTAGACGGCCAACCGAGAAACTTGTGTAGCGGGTTCGATCGGGGGATCAAGAAAAAAAATAAAGGAATATTTTTTTCTCAATTGGACTGGGCGTTGCGGTAAATTTCTCGTAACTTCCTTCAAAACCATATTTTTCCCACCTGCTGACAAGCCTCTAAAATAGAAGCTTAGTGGGTTATTCATTTTTTGAAAAAAACAATCAGGATTCCAGACTGGTCTGGTGACTGGTTTGATAGACGGTGACGTCCATCAGACCGTCCAACATAATTTCCATTTCCTCATTCAGAAAGAGATAATGCCATAAACATGTTCGGCCATTTGATGATTTAGCGCGTCACAAGCGCAAATGAGCAAGAGCAAAAGAATGAAGTCTACCACTGAATTCTCCATGACGTAAAATTATTTAAGCTGCATGGTGATTTAGGCACCAGCACTTGTTTTGAATTCTTGATATATCGTAATAAAGGGGTAATTATTCCTATTTTGAAATCAAGCAATCTCTTAATCTGTCTTTATTGGAGACACGTAGAACACAGATATGCATTTTCAATTTACTTCCCATCTCTGTGATAATATTTTGTTTTTCATGTTCCCAACAGTATCATCAGAAGTCATAATCTGCTATTTATCAAATCATCTAATAACAACGTTTGTTTTTATGCCCCGATGTCCAGAATGTATAGATTAGTCGATTCATCACATAAATTCGACTTCTTTGAGATTAATCTCTTCGCCACTAAAGCAATGTGGAATGAAGATGGATAGGCATAGTTTAGTTGGAAGTCTTGTATGTAGATCGTGTTTTCAAATATATTGTATACCATTATTTTATCGCCCTTGTTTGTTTTTGCTACATAGTTTTATGTTTTTTTTTGTTCTTTTCCTTGTACATATGTTTCTTCATATAACGGTTGTAATCGGCTTAGGTCGTATATATATACAATAATAATGTTTAAATCTGTATCAAGTGGTGCAAAGGGCACTGCATTGGCAGTCTAATGGCAGTCTTGATAATTCAAAACAATACTCTTTTGTGAGCGAAATAGAAACAGTTAGAATCCTTGTCGAGTGTTTTCGACTCGATGGCTACTTTAAGGTGAAAATAGTGATACAGAAAAGCGAATGGAGATAAGTCTGCCACATTTTGTATAGGTCGGCGCGTTAGCCTACCATGCTTGAGGTTCTCGGCTCCTGGCAGGATGGACGTTTTCACGTCAAGATGACGTTTTCACCTAGATTTCTCTTGGTTTTTGAAGTGATTTTCTACATAGCAATATTTCAACGTTTCTGGATTGGCACCTGAACCCAAAGACTGATCACATTTATTTTACGTGTTAGTTTTCTTTTTTTTCTTTTCTAAATGAACACCTCAATGGACACAGCCCATGTTGAGGCATTCATTAATCATCATTATTATTTTTAAACTTATAATTAGAAATCAAACACTGATTTGAGTCTACTGAAGACTTTATTTTATTTTTACAAATATAAACATATAAAAATAAAAACTTCGTGACAATTGTTTCGCCTTATTAGGGCATTTTCAAACGAATGTGAAGATTATTTGGATTGAATGTCCTTATATAGTTATATAATTCAAGGTACTTAAGTAGAAAATAAAAATAATCTTACGAACTATAGTATGTACATTAATCATAATTGAGGGAAAAACCGATGGTTAAGGGTGAGGCTAAGTGTTTAATAGGTAACGGGGAATTTAGGTATTTGTATTTGAATTTCGGGGAAAATATAACAAAGTAAACATTTATTGACATACAAGTATGTATTGTGAAATAATTAATGAAGCCTTATAGTTTTGTAAATTTAGATAATTGTTGTCGAAAAAATATCAGGTTGCTGTTCATTTTAATTTTAAAACATGATTGAAATATTATGAGGAAATTTATATAAACATAAATGTATTATTATACAATATTTCTATTTTGAAGAATTTCTTATCAAATATATCAATGTGATTGTAACATGATTCATCTATTAATTAATTAATTCTACTTAAGTACCTTGAATTATATAACTATATAAGGACATTCAATCCAAATAATCTTCACATTCGTTTGAAAATGCCCTAATAAGGCGAAACAATTGTCACGAAGTTTTTATTTTTATATGTTTATATTTGTAAAAATAAAATAAAGTGTTCAGTAGACTCAAATCAGTGTTTGATTTCTAATTATAAGTTTAAATATGGAGTTCTACAAAATAAACACCAAATCAATCAATCAATCAATATCATTATTATATTATGCATCTAGATACAATAGTTTGTTTCCAAATTATATTTCCATATACATACACACATGAATGTATACATGCATGTTCACACACATTAACATAAAAAATATCACTTTACTTTTAAGATGATTCTAAACAAAAATATAAAACTTATTATTCATAGATGTTTTATAATGTTTTATTAAAAAATAATATTTTTCAATAAAAAAATATAAATGCGCAATTTTTACAGTTATTTTCTACGGAAATTTTACAAAACTTGGTTTGTAGAAATTTTCCCCTATATTTATTGTAACAAATACCAAAACCATAAAATTTAGGTACTTTTCACAAAAAAATATACAAAACAAAAAAAAAAGATAAGTTATTACTTAAATTTTATTGTTATTGTATTTGTTACAATCAATATAATGTAAAGTTTTCGCAAACCAAGTTTCGTAAAATTTCCATTGAAAATAAACGTAAAAATGGCATTTTTCAATAAAAAATATTAATGTGCTATCAATGATTAGTTTTTTATGGATGTTTGTCTAGAATCATCTTAACGATACTATAATGATCAAGATATACTGTAATTGGAATAATCATTCAGTACTTTATGCACCAATGAGTGCAGTTAGAAAAACGATTTTGATTTTTCTTGAATGACCTCGTAAAATAAAATAAATGATGAGCGAGAAACGAAAGGTTTTCAGCTAGGAATATTATAAAAAATGCTGTTTTCAACTGAACATAACGAACGTTGTAAAAAAGCGCTCGTGTTTTGTTCTGTTGTATTTTATGGCGTATTACAGATAACAGAGCCTACGTATCTCCTTTCAAGCGTAATCTGAGTACACTCGAGATGGATGTATTAAAATTATTTATTTTACTCGTGACGTACTAGAATATATTATCACTCTGAAATTTGAAATTCAGGAATCCGTGTTGGGGAAATTTATAACGGAGAACCGTGATCTTTGCTTGATGTTATTTTCAGGTCTCGTGACGTCACAAATATAATTTCAATTCTGTTACTGAGACACTGTTTTATTTTTAATTTGATTGCATTTTGGGCAAAAAAAAATCTCCAAAATCAGATCTTCAGAAGGTGTTATATGCATTACTATTAAGATCTATCGATAAAAATACATAAAACATCAATATTATTTTTAGATAATAATAACAAAGTTTGCGTTATCTAAAACATTTAAGTTTGTAAGTGAAAATTCTTGATGGAAGTTCATTGTAATTTATTATATAAATAAAACACGAGTGATACTTTAATCCACAAATTTGAAATTATGTATCCTCACCTCTGTTCTGTATAAATACATTTAACTTTTTAATAAAGATACCAGTCTCGAAGATGTCGCGAAAGCGATGAAACCGGTCACTGGATATTCCAAATTTGTGGATTAAAGTATCACTCGTGTTTTATTTATATAATAAATAACAAAGTTAATGTTTTGTGCAATGAAAATTATGTTCCTTAACCATTACCTGCGCTGAAAAGTATTAAAGACAATAAAATTATGAGCTTTGTGAAAGAAATATTTTATAGAATAGTGTATTTCCACAAATCGGAAATAAAGTTAATTGGAATAGATTTTAAAAACAAGGATTCATTTTTTTTTCCACGTAGTAAACAATAATTAATACTAAATATAATGTGACCCTACTGTGGTTACCCGTGCCAAAAACACTTAACAATATACATTTAAAAAAATATTTTGTTATGTTAGAATATACAAAAAGGATTTAATATACAGAGGTACGAGGCATATCCAGAAAGTAAGAGTACTAAATTTTTGTATTTTTAAAAATAAAATTATTTAAAAAAAATGACTACAACATTGGTTGTATATTAATAATATATATTAGTTATTTTTCCACGTAGTCGCCTTCCCGTTCTATGCAGATTTTGGCACAAGCTTTTTGATGCCTTATTCGTAGAACTCTCCCGCCATCTCTTTCGTCCACTTCAAGACCTCTTGTTTCACCTCCCTATCGGTTAGAATTTTTTTCCGCCCATGTGAGTCTTCAGGAAGGTGTAACGATGAAAATCTGAAGGCGCTAAGTCAGACACACCCCCTTTGTCAACATTCTCTTCTGTTTGTTTTAAATTGCTCTTTTTATGGTCTCAGTATCGTGTTGCAGTAATCGTTTCCACCTGAGGCGAAAAATAGATCAAAATTATCCCCTTTCGGTCCCAAAACACGGATGCCATGATCTTTTTGGCCGAAATCGAGGTTTTGAATTTTTGACAGATAGAGAACTAGAGTGCCGCCACTGTGATGACTGTTTTTTTATCTCAGGGGTATATTGAGCCACCCATGTTTCATCGCCAGTCAAAATGGAGCTCAGAAAATCCCCACCTTCCAATTCAAATCGCCCAAGAAACCAGCGAGTGCCAGAAACCTGATTCAATTTGCACCTCGCACTTGGTGGGATTTCTTATTGACATTTTTCACAGAAACAAACACTACGAGGCAAGTTTTGTTACTAACAAGGGTCGCCAGTAGTCGTTTTATTAAGGAGACCCCCCTACCAATCATTGTTGCCAACTTTTGGAAAAAAAAATCTCACAGCACGAGAGCCAAACAATTATCTTTTATTTTTATTTTTATTAAATTGAAAACATATTATACATAATTATATACAATATTCCTAAAGAGTTTTTAAAAAAAAAACTCATCAAGGGACATACGGATAGCAAAATTATTTAAAGACGTTTTTATATTTTAAACTATAATATTATTTACAAAAACAGAAAAATTAAAATTATGATAAACTACAAATTAAAAAGGGTATGAAAAATACTTAAAAATAACAAAATAAACATAATACTAGGCATGGAAATAAATTCTAAATGATGTTTACATTATGCAATCTGGGAAAGAAAATTTAAAAAATATAAAAAGTTTAAAAATGACATGCATGTATATATACAAACTGAACTAGTACAAAATACAATAATTTTTTTTAATTAACAAAATATGCGCACACTCAATACAGGTTATTTTTTTTTATCAAAAACGTATTGAAATTATGTATACAAGCTAAAAAAAGTATAAAAAAACACAAATAACATTTCAATAGTATTAAAAATTACATATACAAGCAAAAACGGTAAAATATTAAAAGTTATTTGTTCAAGATGCGCATTCTCTGGATAAACTAACATTATTTATTCAGAGTACTTCTGGAAAAAATAATTCTTCAATTTGCACGTCCTGTTTCTATATTTTGAAATTGGTACATTAAATTTTTGTGGCAATTTATTAAATTCCTTGAAACCTATGTATTGTAAAGATTTAGTACCAAACTTCGTAGACTTCACAGATCCAATATAAATATTATTTTTTGATCGAGTACTGTACCGATGGATGTCTCTAATGAAAGCTGGCTTTATGTTACTGTGCATTGAGTCGAGAGTAGTATTAATGATAGTGTCAGTTATCTCGAAATAGGAAAGCATGCTAAAAGGCATGATTTTTGTTTCAAAATAAATGTCCCTTACATGAGTATCATACGGTAGGTGAAACACATTTTACTTTCTGAATATGCCTTTTAATTTGCAAAATGTTCAGACAGTTTTAAACACTATGTTTTAATGTAAATACTTTATTTATGTATCTATGTATATTATTTATATTTAAAAACGCACGATAAAAGAACAAAAATATCACATGAACCATACATTTGTGGAGCAGTTGATTCAATATTTGTTTGAGCGACAATCCATTTTACTTCTACCCAGCCACACTATCAACTTTTAAAAGCCTTTTTGAACATTTTCTCGTTACTAATTGCTTAAATGAATAGTGAAAGTAGGTTACAGATTTTAATTGCATAATACTCAAAATTCTTTTGCCCGAAAGTTGTATTTGTTTAAAATGTTTTTCTGTTGAGGATCTATTGATTATATTATTTGTGTGTGTTGTATTGTAAGAGATATGTCTTTTGATTGAATGAGAATAGTTTTTAAATCTGGAAGTGAGTATTGTTTAAGCGTATAATTGTTTTGGTGTCATGAGCTTCTTCATAGGTTTCAGGTTTTAAATCATGATAGCTCACAAGCCGGCTCGCAGTTGACGTCACGTCTCTTTGACGTTAAACGTCATGCCCGGCGATTATGCTTTTTACAAAAAATCTTAAAAGTATGGCGCGGTAACATAATAAGTGATTTTTTGTTCTAGAGGCGCGAGATATCTTGTTTTGATGTTATTCAAAATATTCGTATTTAAAACCATTGAAGAAAATTTATCCTACGTCGCACGGAGAAATAGTAAAACCGTCTCCAAAGAACCCTTTCCCAATAACAATAATGCAATAATTATAATAGAAATATGAAAATACCTTATTATTTTGCCTTAATGATCTATTTTCAACCATCAAGTTAAATGGACGAAGACTCTCATACTCGTGCTACACAAATTTGGAGTAAAAACAAATGTTAGAAAATGCTGTGTAAAGATCATTAAAACCAAACAAAGACACGTCATAAAGTAATCTCCATTAAAACACCTATCTTACTTGATAAATTTGCTTAGGAGTTAAAAGCTAATTTTGTTATTACAGATTTTTCCATACCAAGAATATTGTTAAATCTACTGCAATTATATAAAGCGAACCATAGTAATGATCCTTAGTGGAGAAAATTTTCAACTTATACATTTGAATAATGTAACTTTGTTATATCCATCAGGGGTTTATATTTTCTTTTGCAAAAAATAAAAAAAACATATTAATTTAACTGCAATCATTCCTGTTAAGGTTTTTAGATCTAAGAAAACTATTTTCTTTATTAACCACAAGTTAAATTTGTCAGCTTTTCGGAAAATACTGTTATGAGTGCATAATATTGTTTGAACAAAGCTGCTGCTCTTCTCCGTATTGTTTTGTTTTATCTCAGCACTGTGAGTTGGGAGGGATGATCCTATATTAAAGCTTGACTCGAATCCGTTTGCATCCCCCAGTCTTGGAAGACGCTTGTTTACTCAATTTATTTCCAACCCTTAGAGGTCTTAATGCATTTTTGATGCATCATCCAAGTCGTTTGAGAATAAAAAGGGAGAGTATCGTGTTAGAAATTCCCCCTGCAGTGAAAATAAGCCGCGAAAAACACGATCAAAGTTTTTTTGATTTATTCGTGTAATTCATAAAACAAGATAAAAATATTATACTTAATTTCTCTATTTTAAGGGGTAAAAAAATGCAATAATATTATTCGAATTTTTTAAAATGAAAATCTTTCTTATTTTTGAAACAAAATAAATTAAGATTGTAGTTTAAACGTGTTTAAAAAAAAAATACCTCTGTATATCACACGATACGATTTTTAAATTACGAGTAGGTTTCAACTCAAAATGATACACATTTTATAAAAATCGAAACAATACGTTACCTAATTGTGATATCTTAGCCCTGGGACCTTTTTTTTCAGGCGCAAGTTTAATATAAACGTTTATTATTCAGACTTTAATACAATACGAACGTGTGACTAATTGGGAAAGAAAAACTAGAATAAGCGCGCAGAGTCGACCGCCTATTGCTCACACATGTTATTCACACTTAGACAAAAGACACTACACCAATACTAAACACAAACTTAAGAATAAAATAAAATAAAAGTAAATGTATGTTTGAAAACTTCTTTAAAAAACACAAAACTATATTATAAGTACTAAAAATTTCAAATTATTTCACTTACACTTTTATCGAAATACACTATCGATATTTTACGAAGCGATTGAACGACGAAAAAAAGGAATGTTGTAAAGCTCAATTCGTTCTTGGAATCGTAATCTTCTTATGTAAACATTTTCTTTTGTACGTATAATTGAACCGTCTTAATTACCATTGTTTTTTTTCTCCATCGGAACTAGGGACGATTCCGTCGGTTTATTTTCCTTCAACAGTATTCCAGTCAGCAACCGTCTTCGTCCGTAAATAGTTGTAAAGTAATTAAGCTTCCCATTCCCCCCTCAGTTGCGGTTGTTCGGAAGAAAAATTCCAGTCGTTCGACACAGGGAGGCTGTCCTTATATCGGACGCTTTCTACAAAGCGAATGAAAATCTCGGCACCGTGCAGGAAAATCTAGAAAAAACTACCCACTGCGCAATAAGATAATCCCGCTTCGTTTCTTGAGTCAATGTATCCCGGAAGAGAGCTTATTTTTAAGTAGAAGCTACAAAAATACACCGAACGCCCAAAAACCCTATTCATTACTCTTAAACCACGTGAAAGAAAAATAAAGATCTCTCCCTTTTAATGGATGTGTAAAACTCGATTTGTTCCCTTGATTATACAGATTTGAGAGACGCAACGGGGGCAAACGTCCTCTTTTAAAGCTATGGAGGAAACTTTTTCACTCGCAATTAACTGGAAGGATTCTGATCTGATTTTTTTTTACAAAATGGCTGTCACGTGAATTAAGAATTCCGCTTGTACAGTCAGTGCAAAACGCGGTCGTGTCCGCGTAGTCCCGTAACTATGGAAGCATAAATGAGTTTCCCCGCAGCTTAAATGACTTATGAGTACATTCCCCCGAAGGGAGTGTGGATTATCTACGAATCCCGTTTTTTAAAATACAAGAGGGATTGTGACTGCATTATTGTATTAATGCCTGATTTGTGGCGGATTTAGTCTAGCCTTGGGAAGCGAGAAACTCGTCTAACTTTGTTTAATGAGGGATATAGTTCCAAGTTAGGCACGTGTGAGATTGGGTGATATCTTTAGGCGTGCTAGATTTTTGTATGTAAATTAGGTCCCGTTCTGGGAATTTCAACTACCTCCGCGAAATTACCTTTTAACAATTTGCATTTGAAAATTGTAATTCCGCGTCCTTGAGCAAAAAGGTGATTTGTAACTGTTACATCATTACGAGTTATCACAATGAGAAAGTTTAGAGCTTTGTTTTCAAACATAACTTAACCGTTTTATTATAATCATCTTTTGTTGTATTTTCAAAATATCCGTTTTTATTTGCATATTTACGTCCTGGTTATTTTATGACATTTAGGGATTTTTTTCCGCTATAGTTAGACGTGGCAGGGTTTTCAATAATCCCAGAATACTCAGAATTTTCGACATCTCGTCGGTTCGGACTTAGCTTGTGAGTGCCTCGGTGATATGGAGCCCACACGAGGCAAGATATTCTCTTATGTTAAAGAGGGTTCGGAAAAAAATCTGAGGTATCTCTACTTGAGGAAATATCGTAGTTATCGTGACTATCCCTCTGCATCCCTCTTGGGCACCCTTAGGACTATCAGTTTGCAACTTACAGTATTTCATAGATCTTTAATACTTTAAAAATGAAAAAAAAAAGTGATATTATAAAGACACTATGTTTCATCATTATCATTATCATCATCATCATCATCATTCCCTTTTCGCACCTAATGGTGCTTATGACACTGCGTTGGCACACCAATCGCATCGTATCATAATCGTTTCTGTTATACAAACGTAAAATGATCAGTTTCACGCTTCAGATACCAGTCTAGAGACTATGAAATATTTTAAGCGTAAAAACATCCTTTTAAATAAATGTTTTAAATCAACCATGTCGGGAATTGAACCCGAGATATCTTGCACAGTAAGCAAACGCGCTGACCATTACGCCACTAGGCCAACACTATGTTGAAGAGGCAAATACTCTTGCCATTGGAAAGTATTATACCTTAATAATTTCGAACCATTGCACAAGGTATTCTGTTTCAATATGTTGTCCCAATATAACGGCAGAAATATTTTATATTGTTTGTAATGTTAGTTTGGTTAAAATGGATTTAAATTTAATTTCTTTAAAACACTTAATTTGGTAAACGAATTTGTCAATTGTGACGACACAGGTACGAGCATTTAAAATTCGTTTAGTTTTGAATTTTTTACTGTACAAAATGAAATTTTTAGTCACATTATTTTTATGTAGCAGTATTTTTTTTTATTTCTTCTGGTATTAAATTTTAGCGCCTTAGTTCGATATACTCGCGGCGCGGCGTTCTCGTTTGCATAAAGTTTAAGGATGACTTCTTTCATTTGCGATAAGTGCGCCTAGAGCCCCGACCATACCGTCGCATTACTTCAGTGCTAAGCGTGTTGCCTATCTAACTCGTAGCAGGCGCTGCACCAGACCCATATGCCTCTATACATTTTATCGTTACATCCGTTGTATAATTTTACTTAAAGAAACCATTTTTCCTCCCCACATCCCGTAGGTTAAGGAACATTTATATGTAAGATCAGACCTGGCAGGATTAAGAGATGATTATATCACATGAATGGTAGTTGATATTCTCTAAAATTTGATACATTTAAAAAATGTTTTATTTAAATTACGTTGTACGGTAAAATATTAGAATTTTAGATGGTGTTATTCATTACTATGCTGAAATTGTGTGTTTATTTTTTATGAAAAAGTATCAAAATAAATTTGCCTGTGTCAATACCTTTTCTTTAAAAAAAAAATTGTATACCGCACGTCCGAAGACGACTGATTAATCTGTGTTTTTTTTTTTATTTTTAAATGGTCTTTATTTTTATAAAAAAATATTCATAAAAAAAATACAGGCATGCCAATGGTAAATATCCATAGTGTGTAAAAAATTGTTGCTCTAGTGCCATAATCCAGGGAGAAAACACGTAAATATAATAAAAAAACACGTACACTTGTATGAAGAAAAGTGAGACCGTGTTTCCTCTTAATGAACATTTTTTTAAAATATAAGTTTTCTCATAAAAAAATACAAACGATGAACTGCCTTCAGACGTAAATAATATAAATGGGATATGACACCAAATTGTTTTCTTATATGTTGAATTCTACAAATGCATTCGACCCATATTTATTGTTTCTTAAATCAGCATTAACTGTGTGGAATAATACGAGTATGATATATATATATATAATTTAACACGTCTTTGTGAGGTTTCTTGAACTTATTTTGAAACACTACTATCATATTGTTGTTTCAAATAATTCATCGTCTAGAAATACAAAGAAAAATAAAATCGGAAAAAAATATTCGTCACAATATTCCCGTTATTTTATTTCCTCACCTTCCATAATTGGCTTCTCTTGCCCCTGTCAGTACCTAGATTTTGAATTTCTGAATATTAATATTAAGTCTATAAATACACCAGTAGGTAAAAATATCTGCGCTTTCCAAAATAAATTAGTAGTGTCCCAAAATAAATTCAAGTGGTCTCATAACAAAACATTTTATTGAATACAATATATTTTACATTTGATTATTCTATTATTGAAAAAAAAACAACAATTGTTAGAAATTATTCATTTTAAGTGAGGACATATTTTTGACGGTTACTATTTTTATTTATTGTGATTATCTGTTTTGTCATTTGAATTATTAATGTATTTTTATGTAAGCTGTGTGCAGTTAATGAAGGTATTAGCAGCAATTTGTTATCATAAAATAATAATTTATCTTAAAATATTTCGTACTTAATATAATTTTTAATCATTTTTGAGAAAGAAATATGAAAATCTGAGCAGTTACAGGCTTCATTAACTGTCAGAATATGACTCGGTTGAATATTATCCTGATTTTAATTGAATTGACTACAGTTATTTAGAATTATTTTGGTCATGATACATGATGTTTATTTTTCGCTGAGTTTACAAGGTAAGAATAATTTAAAATTAAGAGCTTAAGAGGTGAGACATAACGTATTTGCTCAGAGGTGTCGGCGTGAAAAAGAGAGCAATCTGTATGAGTTCTTTGTTAAATAATATTTGACATCACCCTCTGTTGGCCGGTTCCGGATTCCATGATACATGATATTTATTTTTCGCTGAGTTTACAAGGTAAGAATAATTTATAATAAAGAGCTTGAGAAGTGAGACATAACGTATACGCTCAGAGCTGTCGGCGTGAAAAAGAGAGCAATCTGTATGAGTTATTTGTTTTATAATATTTGACATTGCCCTCTGTTGGCCGGTTCTGGATTCCGTGTTATGTTCATTTACTGAACTAAACTTGCACTCCCCATTTGAGGACACAAGTCTCCTACGAGACGCTAACATTCAAATGAAAATGGCAGAGTTAGGGCTTATGGCCTGTAAATGACTTGACTTCGATAATACTATATCAAAAAAGTATCTTTTTATGTTAGAGTTATCCGAGCATACTCAAAATATTGACCTACGTATTATGTAAAAAAAATATACGCCGTATTTTAATCAAATTAAGAATAAAATTGTTTTCAGATATAAGACAATATGAAATTCTGGTTACAATTCTCCGTTTGCGTTTTCCTTTTTCGTTTTTTTGTTGTTGTTTTTATTTGATAAAAGCTCGATTCTCTTGTCTTTAAGCTCGAAAGCTAATGTCATTGTGTAGAGCATTGTTTTCAACGAAAATATGATACTTAGAAGTTGTGTGTTCCAGTTTACTTTAGTTTGTTAAGAAGTTGTGAAACATGTTTTCAATCATAACGCTACGATAGTTCACGTGACTTGCCATAAAGTATTAGATTTCTCATTTCTGTAAAAAGTAAAAGATAATGGTAGCAAACAGTGGGAGTTCATTTTTTATGTTTATTTTAATTATAGATTTAGAAGATAGATTTAGATTTAGAAGTTGTATGTAAGGTATTATGTACAACTTTATGGATTGCAACTTTTTTGTACGTAAAACACCTTAATTTTATAATATTTCAACTAAAACTTCGCTATCAACAAATCACAATCAACTTTCGACAGTTGTTTTGGCCATATATTATTGTTTTAGAAAAATATCTAGTGTGTGATTGGCTGATGGTGAGATTTCTTATTGTGCTTCACCAACTCAATGGAAATTGCTAAGTTTGCGGTGTCAAGTATAATTGAAATCTGTTTTTGTAAGATTTAGAGGCGGTTTTAAATTACGTTTTTATTTATGTAGGTAGGTTTTTATGTATTTTTTGTATTGTTTATTTTGGCATCAATTACTCATTTTCTGTTTTTGGTAGAAACTTTTAAGTTTATCTACCAGTTTATCTAAATATGTTGATTTGACTGAAGGTATATAAGTATTAATCATAATTTTATTGTTTTCAAATAAGCTCATTTAAAGTATTTTCTTTCCGTTGATTTAAGCACATTATAAATTATATTTAATGGTTTATTTTGGTAAATCTAAAAAAAAAAAAAGTTGTGGTAGAAATTAGGGAATAAACATTAGATCTCTTACAAAGAGTTTGTCACAGTCCCAATCTATCGTAATTTTACCCTTTTTATATTGTTTTTTGCACTACTTCACGATTGAATAAAATAACTTTAAATTTTTTGTTATCTCACCGGGAATCAAACCTCGATGCATGATGTAAGTGTCATATTATCAATTACATCACGGGACTGTCAAAACAAATAATACTTTTTAAATCAGAATAAATGCGTCGTTGAGTGAATAATTGGAAAAGCGAATTGATAAATATCTTTCAAAAATTGGAAACAGAAAAGTGAACCGGACATTTAATAGGTTTAAGACCAAATTTTTTTTAATGAACTTTACAAATTAAATCACATTTGACCAAAATAGGGTAAATTGTGTTAAGTCTATGTATAAAAAAGAATTGGGATTTTAATTGGTTCCACGACAATTGTAAGTGTAACGTCATATGATTGTTTGTCAACGTAATAAATTATGGCTTTTTCATATTTTTTATATATTATACTCGTAAAAATGTCTTTGTTTGAATGATGGGAAATGACCAATTAAATAATTTAATTAAATGCGACTCATACCGGATCGGATGTGACGTGTACCACGTCAAACCGTAGTCCCATGATTGTCTTAGAAACATTGTTTTTATGTTTGTAAAATAAAAATCACTGAATACGTAAATTAATTATTTATTTCAATTACAATTTCTTGAAAATGTAAATAAATAAAATTTTAAAAAAAGTTTCCAAGTGGATGAAAAATACAGTTTTGTCTGTAAAATAGAACCAAAATTCCGGTCGAGTGGTTTTTATTCGATTACTATTCTCAGGTGAAAATCCTGAAAAGGGAAATCGAGTCGAAATAAGTCTGCCTCGTATTGTAGTAGTTAGCGTGTTCACGTACCATTTGAAGTCCTTAGCCTTGATGCTTTAAGACTCCAGTCGCAAGTGATTACAATTTTAGGTTCGATCGATGTACTTTGATTAATAATGAAAATCCTTTCATTTTGAATAACAATTTCATCAGAAAGTTCAATACAATTATAAAAGCAAGGATGTGTGACCGACTAGGAAGGCAAAACCCGAATGAATAGAGCCAGCCGCCTCGCGTCTATCGAATCTAACGTAATAGTGTATAGAGAAATGTATTTTACATATACATCATGACGTTAGATTTGTGACGATTCGATTTAAATTGAAACGGTTACGAACAAAATAAAAAAATTAAGGGAATCGTTGTGTTTTAGGGGCGTGGCCAAGGCAATAAACTGTTTTCGTGGGAATTAAAAATTACATAATAAACTTTGATATTTCCCTTAATTTATTTTTTATTTATTTATTTAACTTTTTGTACATAATGTTATTTGTGCAAATGGCAATTTCTTCCAACCAACCAATAAAATAAAATTTTAATTTTATAATTCAAGTTACAGAACATATTTAATAGAAAAAAAGATTAAAAAGCTAAAGATATATTAAAATAGAAAAAAAGTATTTATTTATAAATTACCTTTAATTAAAACTATTACTTAATGGGAAAAAGGAAAAAAGAGGAAATAGGAAAGTAAGAGAGATTAAGGAAGAGAAAGGAGATGTTTCTTCAGACGTGATTTAAACAGAGATAATGTAGTAACATCTTTGATTGTGGATGGGAGATGATTCCACAGTCGAGCCGCATGGACACTATATGAGTAAGAGAAGAAAGAGGAATTGTGGATGGGTATTAAGAGAGTGCCTTGAGAATTAGAACGAAGAGGTAAGCCATGAACTGATAAGCGTTGAAATTTTTCACGCAGGTATATAGGAGCGTTATGACTATGAAGTACTTTGAACAGAAGTGAGAGGGAGTGATAGTCTCTCCGCTGTCTAATTTTGAGCCATTTCAGCTGTCTACGATAATCAGAAATGTGGTCATATTTCCTAAGACCAAAAATGTACTTTATGCATGTATTCTGAAGTCGTTCAAGTTTATCGAGTTACTCACAGCTTAAATCAGTCATGGAAACATCAGCGTAATCTAGAATGGGTAGTAGTAATGCTTGTACAAGGGTGCATTTAGTATTAATGGGTAAGAATTTTTGCAACCTTCTAAGTGAGTGTAGACTGAAAAATATGTTGCGGCTTAATTCATTAGTATGAGCTCACCAGCAGAGATGTTCATCCATTTGTACTCCTAGATTTTTTACGGATTTCCCGTATTGAATATTGGTTCCATTGACAATAAGAGGATTAAAAGAAGGTATGTCTAGCTAACTAAGCAATCTTTTTTTGAAGGAATAATTCACTAAGCCTCTATTTAGAGGCTTGTCAGCAGGTGTGATAGAGGAGATATAGAAAAAGGTAATGAAAAATACACCACAACACTCAGACCAATTGAGAAAAACATCTTTCTTGGATTCTTTTCTTAAAACTGGCGGAAATCGAACCCGCGACGCCAGTTTTACCGTTGACCGTCTTACCAACTGCGTCATGGCGCCTGTCTAATTGTCTGTCTAATCCCTATTTCACATTTTGGTTCATTTTCATTATAGGCTGTTGTTTATTCGCCATAGATTGAGCTTAATTTGTGATTTTCCCCACAAGTAGCCACAACATCCACAGGTGACTGCTGAGATAGCGATGGCTTAACAGAATAATTTATCGAGCCTTGAGTTGTCGTTGGATTTTCATGTTGCCATACATTACGTCAGCCATTAGTTACAATTTCCTTAATCGTTATACTTTGTTCCACATTTTGTCGGCGGTTGTAAGATTACTGTGATCTTTACGTTATGTCTTATAAAAAAAATATGGTTATTTTTATTTGTATTTTCTATTTTAAACAAAGGTTAGTAATAAAATAATGTGACCTAACTGGGGTTACCCGTGCCAAAGACACTCAACAATATAGTTTTTTAACAATATTTTTACATGTGGGAATAAACAAAGATGACTTATTTTTTTTATTTTTTACTCTTTTTTATTTAAACGCCTTGTAGGCTTTAACGTGTTATACAAATATTTATATATCAAAAACAGACATATATTTTCACAAAAGTAGCAAAAAATAGAAAAGAAAGTAATAAGAAAAAGAAAATGAAAAAGAAAAATAAATAAAACTAATCTTACATATAGTACAAACATACATATATTCCAGTAGAGAAAACAGAAGTTCACAGATTAAAGTAAATAAAAGATTAATACAGATTTAAGTAAATAAAAGGTATACAATATAAAACAACAAAGTATTATTTAAGTATTTACATTTGGACATAATAAATTGATTCACTGCCTTTTAAAATTCAAAAGTGTTTTATTAAATATATCTATATCATTTGCGTATTCGTTTGTAAACACATGAATTCTCCTCATAGGCGAGTGTGCACTGTATTTAGTTGTAGATACATTTATATAGAAGGGTTTATTAAATCGAGTAATCCGGCCGGGCACTCGCAAGTTAATTAGTTTTAACAGTTCGGAACAGTCAAATATTGAATTTAATATTTTAAGTAAAAATCACAAATCATTTGTTTTTTTTTTTTTTTTATTGTTTGTAAAGTGGATACTTAATATATTCGACTGGAATACCTAATTTAAAATTAACGAAACGTAAAAAAATAATGTTGAATTCTTTCGATATTATTTATATGCACTTTATAATATGATGACCATGTAACCGACATGTATTCAAGTTGGCTACGTACTAAAGCAACATATACAATTTCCATTACATATACTGAGTCAAAGTCTCTAATCGTTCGAAACAGAAATCCGAGAGTATTCATGCTTTTATTAGTTATGCTCTGTATATGTTAAATAAAAAATATTTTTTTATCAAATTTATAGAATTTATAGAGTAGTTGAAAGCAATTGGGTTCTTTTATCAACATTAAAGAATAAATTGTGGTTTTCACACCATACATTCAAACACTTTATGTTAGATTGCTGATTTTCTTTTTTATTAATCAATATATTTCATTAATGGTACAAGTTTTTTTTTATCTCAACCAATGTACTTTTATGTTAAATGTTCAGAAAGTTTTGAATACTACGTATTTAAATTTATATTTAATATATTTACACCTTTTTTATTTTTATTATAAAACGTTCAATAAAATAACAAAAATAATACATAAACTGTACATTTCTGGAGCAGTTTATTCAATATCATATCGAATAGGTGGAACAACGTTTGCTAGGAAAAGTAGCATGGATGGTTGGCCTCGAGAGGGGAGACTACACTTACGGAGAAATGGAGTCAATGTTAAAAATCTCAAGTCTACAAAAACGTAGAAGTAACATTGACTTCATATTTATGTTTAATTTGCTGAATGGCCTAATGGATGTACCATCGTTACTGAACCAAGTGGCATTCAATGTTCCAATCGGTTGCGAAATAATAATGTGCTGTTCCTTAATCAACACGGCATTAACTATGGCTTGCATGCACCAATGTCCCGATTGTGTCGTATTGTTAACTCGAGACAAGATCTGGACTTTTTCGGTCTAAGTCCTTATGGATTTAAAAAATCATTAAGATAGACCGAATCTTGTCTTGAGGTAGTAGTTTATATTTTTTTTGTCTTAGCTTTAATTTTATGTAGTTGTATTTTATTTCATTAGGATCTGTATTAACTATAAGAAACTGTATTTACCATTGCAAGAATGGACAAACTCAAAATATTGTTGAATTATAAAAATAAAACTTTTATTTTATTGGTTGGTTGGAAGAAATTGCCATTTGGCAATAAGTCCGCCAATGTACAAATAATATTATGTACAAAAAGTTAAACAAATAAATAAAAATCTCGCTTCCTCTACATTCATACATCACCTCATGCACGCGCGCCAATTATTCCTATTCTTAACATGTCCATCTTCAAGTATTTGTTAGATTTGGTCATGCCATGTCTTTCTCGGTCTTCCTCTATTTCTGCATCCATCGACATTCGCATCGTAAATATATTTAGCCACTCTTTCGCTATCTATTTGCTCTACATGCCCAAACCAACGCAGAGCTCCTTTCTTGATTTTGTCGATAATGCTTGTCTCAGCCTTACATAATGTACGGATCTCAACATTTGTGCATCTATCGTACATACCAAATATGCGCCTAAAAATCGCATTTCTACAGCTTTCAGCCTGGTTTCATCCCTATTTTTCCAAGTCTATACTTCGCTCCTATACATCAGGGTCGAGACCAGGAGTCCATTATGAACTGCTTATTTTGCCTATTGCGGCATAAATTTATTTCCAAGATCAAATCGTCATAAACTTAATTCTTGCGCTGTCATTGATCGTTCATCCAAAAATAAAGTATAAGCAAATTGGATTAAGAAATCTGAAAAATTAATTTCGGTTTAATGAAAAACCACTCCGAGAGTTAAGCGAGCTTTTACACGAAATTTAAACCGCATTAAATATGTATTTTTTTTGTGAAATCATTGAATTGTGTAAAACGCCTTCAGAGCGGAAAAGCCTTAGACCTGGGAAGCTTAAATGCGTTTGCTATGTATCGCATAAATTATTCAGGATCCGAGCGTGTTGGGGCATGCTTTCAGTACTGGAAGGGGTTGGATATTGTGAAAAGATTTCAGGAATTTAAGTATTTTTACTTTTTGACACGAATGTTTTAAATCTGAACACTGATGGCTAAAATCACCCATTTCAATAAGCTGTCAAGTTTTTGTGTTTTTTTTTATCTACTTGAGAAGTTGATGAGTAATTTATAGGTAGTAAAATCTCTTAATGCATTTAGAAACTGATAGGGATCCAGAAGCTATGAAATACGCTCATTCATATTTCACATCAACCATGTTGGGAATCGATCCCGAGATCTCTTGTGTGGCAGGCAACTATGCTGAATATTACACCACCAGGCCAACATAAGGTCTCAACAGGCGCCGTGGCGCAGTTGGTTAGACGGCTATCTGTGAAACTGGCGTCGCGGGTTTGATTCCCGCCAGTTGCAAGAAAAAAATCCAAGAAAGATTTTTTTCTCAATTGGTCTGAGTGTTGTGGTGTATTTTTCATTACCTTCTTCCATATCCCCTCTATCCCAACTGCTGACAAGCCTCAAAATAGAGGCTTAGCGGGTTATTCCTTTACAATAAAAAAATAAAATAAAAAAATAAAAAAAAACCTGATAATGAATGCACAAAATTAAAAAAAAACACAGTATATAAATCAGTTGAATTTTATTGAAATTTATTCTAAAATGGCTTAAATATTTAGATTTTTTCTGTGTAATGCACTACAAACGTAAACAGAAATTATGGAGACATACTTAGGAATGGCAGAAATAAAAAACAAACTAGCTTTTTTTTTAATTTTGGTTTAAACGCGAGTAAATACATCTTAAATTTTGTAAATAAGTATACATAGAAAAGGGGGTTATTTTGTAAAAGCTGTTTTTTTATGTGTTTTTACGAGACAGCATTTTTTGTTTTGAATATTTTAACTAGTGGGATTATCAAGAAACACAAGAAATTTTATTTAAATATGTCAGTAAGATATTTAATTTTTATTATTTTGTAAATGACAATGAACTTTCACTAAAAAAACAAATATTATATTAACATAACGCTACTGTGCTGGATTTTTAATAATTATTTAAATCAAATTGTTTATCTGCTAGAAGCAAAAACAAAGATAAGTACAATTTAATGGGTTGAAAAACAAAACTGTATTCTTTATCCGCCTAGATAGACAAATTGGCAATATAACCGGACTTAGCTAGGGTAGAGTACTCTAGAGTGCGCAATTTTTGGTTTTGTGTCTATATCTAGTAATAAAAATAACATTAAAACGTTTTTTATTTTTGGCATAGATTCATCATTAAACTACAACCGTTGGTATAAAAAATCCTTATTGAACTACAGATACAAAATTTAAATGCAATAATTTTGCGCACATTTACACACCCTTATTGCAAAAGTACGCACAGTGGTTCGGCAAAATTACTCACTTTTCTAAGCAAAAACACATACTACTGACAGGTAGTATTGAAAACAATAATGTTTGCAAATACACCTCCCGGGGAAGTCACCACATCAATTATTTTAAGTCTTTAGTAAAGAGAAATAAACTTAATTTCGCTTCTAGATATATTTTGCTTTTTCTTCTTTAGTTGTTGACGAGATTTTTTCATGGTTGCCATGCTACAATTAATCATATCAGTTTTCCTTTTACTTTCAAACATCCTTAAATATTATATGGAAATAATAAAATAGTTTCAAAAACGAAAAAATAAAAAACAAAAACATTCAAGCACAAAACTGTTTTTTCATGGTAACGTGCGTGTATACGTATGTATGGAGAACGTGCGTACTCTTGCAAACTATTTTTTCATGGTTTTTAAGAGTACGCGCGTACTCTTGAAAATGCAAACCGTGCGGTTTCTTGCAGACTACCCTATTTTATCAGAAATAATCAGAGTGCTGCTATTTGGTTAACAAAACTCAAATACGCTTTCTAATGCAGTCACTTACTTTACATTGATGTCTCAATAAATTGATAAAAAATAAATTAAAAAAGTATTTTCTATTTAGTATTTCCACGCGTCAAAAATAACAAAAAAAGATAAAAGACTAAACTTGAAAATTTTCCTATAACATTAGAATATTGTCAATATTTTCAAATTGTTACGAATGAAACACAATAGGACTAAAACTTTTCAGTAGTTCTTTGGGTTTTTCTAGAATGTTTTACGCGTACTTTTGTGAACTTTATACTCTTGGAGCACTTTACCTTATATATATATAAATAAAGTGTTTCAATAAATAAATAAAACTTCGGAGTATACGTTGCTATTGATAAAGGTGACCCAAAACTTGAGTAATTGCATTAAGGGTGGTAACACGTTATTTGTGTAGCTCAACTTGCATACAGCTTTGTTGAGTGAATATCACCAGATAGATATATTGCTTGTTCGTTTAGTATCAGAACTTTGTTTCCGGGAGTCGTTGCGGAAACGGGTAAATTTCCGAATTAATTGGAAGGATCATTGTGAATTAGGTCTTCACCAGCGGTGTCAGCTAATATCGCGTGCAAACACACTTCATCGCATTGGGGAAACAAGGTTCTATGTGGATTCATACTTTTTTCGGGACATGAAAGTTTGAAATGAAAACAATATTGTATTTAATAATTTTAATTGATTTTGTCACAATAAACTTAAAAATAATAAAGTATTGATTTCGTTTTTCATTAAAATTTTAAAACATATAAAACCAATATAAAAATATAAATATGCAATGCGACGACTTATGCACGAAACCACCATATTATTTATTTATTTAAATCTTTAAGTTCAAAATAAAAGCACAAGAGTTAGTTCCTTTTTTTTGAGTTACAGTGATACAATTTACTAGATGTGTAAAAGTAGATATGTATAGAATTTAAAAAAAAACATGTACCTTTTAGGAAATTTAATAATAAGACAAAAAAAGTAATTTAGCGGAATATATCTTCCAGCCAATTGTAGAACAGACTGGTCAAAAAAAGAGTTCGTCAAAAGCTTGTAATAAAAAACAAAATACGTATCAAAAGATATAATGCATAAAAAACCTAAATTATCAAAAAAACAGCTGTGTTTTAATGGGGGGGGGGTAAGGCTAGCAAATACTACTGGATTAAAAGTACATGAAAAATGTTTGACTATGTCCAAGTGCTGGCAGATTGGCTATATTTTCTTCCTAGGGAGTTATTTATAATAACATTTATTGCAACGGTCTAGTCATGGTGAATGTTACACAGCGTATTAAGTGGCCACTTAAACCAGTCAATGACAGGTCATAAGTCCTGTAAATGCCTAGAATTCCATATCCTTTCTAAATAATGTTTTTCCTCTTTGTTGCAATAAATTTAAATGTAAAATTACATTATGCTATGCATAAAATAAAAAATAAAAAATACATCAAAGAAGAACAAATGCGGAATCGAGTAATGAGTTAAAAAAGAGATAGAAAGAGGACATCTAAGATTACAACAAATTAAAACAAGTACAACAAATTCTTGAAAGTGGTCATGTGAAAAGTCGGAATAATCGACGTGCGTGCATGAGAAGATGTATGAATGTGAAGGAAGCAAAGGAAGTGTGCCAGGACAGAGTGGTGTGGCGTTTTATCCTCTCTGCCTAACCCTCCGGGGAAATGGCGTGATGGTAAGTTAGTTAGTTAGTTAGTTATTTAGAAAGAGGAACCAAAAAAATAGAAGAAATAAAAATATATTTGTTTAAAACAGTCAAATGAAGGCAAATCAGGGTTCTAAGGATATATGGTAATGTTTCAGGCGTTTCTCGAAAGTGGTCATAGAAGATGAAGAACACAGTTTTGTGGGTCAAATGAAACCAGAACCAGATATAGGGGGTGCAATCATCACCGCGTCCAAACGCGCACTAAAAAATCTTAGATGTCCTTAAGCGAAACCAAATCTTGAAACCGGTGGACATCAAAAGCCGGCAAGAGATTATATGCTTATATTGACTAACATAAATTAAAATGTTTGATCATAAGTTAAAGTTTTAAACAAAAATACTTATGTTTGTTTAGTTTTATTGCCAATTAAATAATTTATCCAATGTCCGGATAGAAAAATTCAAAATGAGCAAAGATTACGAACGAAAAGTAATTACAATGCAAAAAAGCGACTTACAGACGAAATGGCAGAAAAAAATATTTACGTTAGATTCTATCAAAGTCGGCTTGATGCCTTTTTTCATTTCTGGATTTTCTTTTTTTTAGCGTTCGCGGAATAATATTCAAACGGAACAGAAGTGGAAAGAAAAATCATATTTCAACCATGAATAATCAATTCATCTTGCTGGACTTAATCCGCCACAAAGAAATTGGGCTAAATTGAGAGAAAATACTTTGGAGTGGAGAAAAATGTTCGCCAGGATAAAGAAATTGTTTCCCACAACAGCTGGGTGGACTTTTAATTTCAGAAATTATAAAAAATACAATATTTCTTCATGGAGAGCGCAGCAAATTGTTTTATGATGAATGAAGACTTTATTTTTGAGCTGTGGCCTTTTTAATATCACTTTGTACCGATTTAAAATATTCGTTTCGTCGTTCATTATCCACACCGTTTGAGGACTAAAATATGAAATCCAGTTTTTTTGAAATTCGTAGTTTCAGACTGTTTTTGTGAAATTTTATTTCATAATGCGAGATAGATTAGACAATTGAAGCCGAAAGTAACGACACGGACTTCAAACCTGGTTTTATTTTGCACTCCGCTGTATCACAACTCAAAATAAAATATTCTTTTATAAATATTGAAAGTATTTACTTTATTTAATATATTAAAATAAAAGAAAATCACTTTGGTTTTATATACCACTTACATGTTTATAATTTTACAACCAGCTAGTTTCGGTAATACTTTGTCTTCTTCAGGGTTAATTACAAACTAACATTACGAAACCCCCCTTTTTTAAGAAAATATTTTTGAGATTTGAAAAATTACAAACTTAAACAGAATAAAAATATTTTATATCGCTTATTAGCATACTGTTTGTCAAAAATTGCAATATAAACAAAAATAAAACTCTAAATTAACGTGTATCCTAGCGTTTATTTCAAAATGAGTGTCATTTTTGACATTGAGATAATTTTTCAACAATTTTAGACAAATTAGGTTTATAATTGCTGTATGCTACTCTCAATGTGTCATCAAGGTGAGAATCGGTTAGTTGATTTCTGTACATGTTTTTTGCATATTTTATTTTGGAATACGATGATTCACAAATATATGTTAATGCAAACAATGTGAGGAGCAAGAAAGCACAATTTTATATCTGTGATCATAACGACAATCCTGTGCGTCAATGTCAAAACGAATATCAAGATATACGAAATTTAGGATGTCCGATTTTAAGAAATTATGTTTCTGATAATAAATGTGTTGAGGGCCGCTCATGAAAGCTTGGTGGGCCGCAGGTTGAGTGTGGTTGCTCTGCACCAATTTCCTGCTTATTCTTATGTAGATGATCTCCTGAAGAATCCGAATATCACCCCTGTCTATTTACAAATTATATTTTTTTTACAGAAACAAACAGTCGAAAATGATATAATAACATTAAAAAAATACGGTTTAAATACAGACCAGCAAAGTTTCTTAATAAAAATCATACATTTAAAATTGTGGTACAACAAAAGGGTGTGTTTATGTGTATTTGTATGTGAGTAAGTGTAGAAGTGTGTTTGTATGTATTTGTGTGGAAGTAAGTGTCCAGGTGTGTGTAAGTGTGAGCATGATAAATAGCAAGTGGGATCGTATCGCAGCTGGAATTAATAAGTCATAATTTGTTTTTAAATAAATTAAGGGGCGTGTTGAATATATCAAAAGATGAAAAAAAAGTAGTGAGCAAGAACAATAGAGGAAAGAGTGATGTGCATAGTTATTGCTACAGACTGGCAGATGGAATAAATACTTATTTCTTTTCACGCTAAAGGGGAGATTAAGATTTATTTTGGAGAGTAAGTAAAAGAGTCTACTTTATTATTTAATATTTTATATAAAAAGCATAATTCATATATAGTGCGTCTATTTTCAAGGGTAAAAAATACATTTTGTTAAGCAGATTGGCTGCAAGTGCAAAGCGTTTTATTGTTTTTATAATCTAGGTATTAAAAAAAATTATTTCGTTGAACATTTTCGAAAAGTTATCGAAAAGATAAAAGGGGCTACCTGACAACGGCTGGTAATAGGAAGAAACGGGGTTATATTCGGATTCAGAATGTCATTTTTACAGAAGGACATGTGGATGCTCTAACATGATGATGAATTTTACACAGTGTGTGAAGTGGCTACTTAAACCAGCCAATGACAGGTCATAAGCCCTGTAAATGCCTAGACTTCCATATTCTCTCCTCGAAAATGTTTACCCTCTGTTGCAACAAATTTCAATCTGAATAACTCCCTAGGGAGGAAATCCATCCTGTCTGCAAACATTTAGACATATTCAAAACGTTGTTGAATATATTAATCAGACGCACAGGCATATTACACGCATAAACCTTATATTTGAATGTTACAACGAAACTAATTTATTTACTATAAAATATATATTATGGTTTGTAGTGTTTTCATTTTCATGTAAACATATGCTTAGAATCACTTATTTTGTTACAGTTAAACAATGTAGCCTTAGGCCTGTGAAAACATGTAACGTTTATATCAATAGAGATTGTTATCGAGTTAATAATGATGCTTTGTTTATACGGAAATTATTTTATTTGAGTTACGCGGAGTGTTGTTTGTATAAACACATTTAAATTTGTTTTTGTTTCTGCTGTCATTCTAATCAGGTCAGCTTAAACAGACAAAAGTAAAACAAAGAAGAGTACTGTCTACTAAGGGTGTCTCATTTCATCAGACTTCTGAAGAAGTGTCATCCTGAAATGTTTCCTGAAACAATGAAAGTTACACAGATATACAGTGTGTTATAATATACATGATCCTATGTTAATGTATTAGTACCTGTCGGCCTGTTAGTAGAACACTAGAACATTTTAATTTAAAAAATTCGGCCACGGACACATTAGACAAAGTTTTTAAAAAAAACTGTGTCTGTGTTTATATTCACATATCAGTTTTCGGATGAGATCTTTGTTAGTTTTGTAGGATATTATATTAATATATTTTTTTAAATAATGAAGACACACAAATAGTATAAATATGATATACAACAAGTCTTTTTCGGTGTAAAAAAAGTGCCTTGTGCCAGGATTTAAATATAATTGAATTCAACTTCAAAACAAAATAATTTTAATTAAATACTTTATTTGTTAAAACTCAAAAATATCACACGTGTCAAATACGATTTCATTATTATTTATTGGAAAAGATATTTTATCACGGTTATGGATGTTTTCGTTGATACAACTTTTTCTCTAATTTCTGTTTTAATTTGAATTTGTTATTTTACTGCTAATATTATGTTCTGCGTATTTAATTTTTTTATAAGTTTTCATAAGATTTATTTATTTTGTTTTTTTTGTTACGTTATTTTCCTATTTCTTGACATTTTATCTTGAAAAAATAAGGTTTTTGTAGATTATAAATTTAAAAAAAAAACATGATTATTTTATAAAGATTTGATGGTTTTTACACGTTAAAGCCTTAATTGTCTCATACTGCATTATCTTTTGGATACGCTGTTTATGATACTTCAATTTATTTTTTTTTAAAACATTCAATAATAAAAAAATAGATGATTGGTCCTTACGCTTATATTCTTGGCCGAAAAATTATGAAATCATTATTTTTTTTAATGAATAAGTCACTAAGCCTCTATTTCAAAGGCTTGTCAGCAGGTACAAAAGAGAGGATATGAACGAAAAAAATGAAAAATACACCACAACACCCAGACCAATTGAGAAATAAATAAATCTCGGATTTCTTTCTTGCAACTGGCGAGAATCGAACCTGTGACGCCAGTCTCACAGATAGCCGCCTAACCAACTGCGCCACGGCGTCTGTCATAAATAAATAAATGAAGTCATGTGAAATGTTTTAAAATGCTAAACATAAGTGAATAGTGGAGGTAGGCAGAGGTAAAAAGGATTGTGTCACTCGGTCCAACTCAGTCGCGTGCACAGAGTTTACAACTAGGGTAGGCAGTAGAAAAAAAGTACGTTTTATATAGTATAAGTACTTTATCAATCTTACCAAACAGTTTCCTTCACTAGTTACATTAGTTTTAATCACTATGCTGTAGTTAATATTAAAATTACCTAAGCTACAGCAAATATCCAAATAAATGCTAAATTTATATGATATATTTCTTATTTTTAATATAATTTATATTATATATTGCTACAAAATCCTTCTTTTAAATATTTTTATATTTTCATTTATTACGGTTGCTACACTCGAAATTAAATCATTTTGGGCTCTATTTGATATTCTCTTAAATGCACTACTAGATAATTGCAAGTGATTTTCCAAGATACTGACATATTTAGCTAGCAAATCAAAAAAAATAAAAAAATACCCTTTTCATTTTATTTTTTAAATAAACGTGAAGAAAAATTCTCTCCATTGTATAACAGAAACTAATTTGAGGTTATTTAATCGACATAACTGTCTTTTTTTAAATAATAATCGAAAAAAATGCTAGATGTCAGTACCGTATTCGTTTGTTCTTTCTAAAATAATGTACCTACCAACATTCAAAAAGCACTGCCTACTAGCTTACACAAACACGCGTAATTACACCTGAAATAAAACCCATACATACACATTTCGTTCCCGCATCGCGTTATGTTCATATGGAAGAAAAAGGCATTTGTAGTTCGTGCTTCTCCCAATCTAGGCCAATAGCGGCGCGCTGATCGATACAATATATTACTTAACCGAATTATTTTTGGCGCGTTTTTCAAATTTTAAAAATAGTTACTAACATTTTTGAAATTATTTTTGTTATTATTTTAAAGGAGTTCTAGTAGGGTAGGCACTGCTTATGTGCTTTTATGTAACGCACCCTTCTGGTCCAACTTATCTTGAAATATCTGCTCCACTATAAATACTTAAGTGATTTGACAGTTTATGTTTGAATTTTTTTATGTTTTGTAATATAAGTGATATAAAGGTATCAAGGATGTGTCTTGAAGTCAACCAATTTAAGTGCTAAATTTTGTTTTACAACAGTCACGATATACAATAAATAAGCATGTATTAGTTTGTTAAAATTGCTTCCACAGAACTACTGAAGATTTCAATTTGCGCATGCGCGGGTTTGTGAATTCAGTACTGGGCGACCGCCTTTTGGGGACCAACAGACTTACGCCGTTCCTCATTTCAGAACGAGACAGAGTGTTGTGAATTTTACTTCTGTCCGCGCATAACTGCGCACGCAAAAGGTTGTGTGCGGGCTTGTTGCAATTGTTTAGAAGTTTTTAATGAAATAATATCCGTCCGTTTTCAGATTGTTACAATTCAATCAACAAAATAATTAAAACATATTTCTTAAAGTCATTAAAAAAAAAGATTTATTTATTTATTTTATTAGGTAAACAAACAGTTTGTACACATATATTGCCAATTTCTTTGTATATTAGTGCAAGAAACTCATGCACACACCAAAAAATGTTCAATATAATAAATGTAAAAGAAACGAAATGAAAAAATATGTATATAATAATAATAATAAAGTTAAATGTCTGCTTCTCTCAAAATTTCTAAAATTTTTTACCTAAATTTACATTTATTGTCACAAAAAATATCAGCCTCAAGATGTTATTTCTATGATAATAATTATTGCAGAATTTATTATATTTAAAAAATTAGGTACTGATTATTAAGTTATTATTTTAGGGAAGCATTGGTTGCATCCAATCCATCAAATTCAATACAAATGGTTGTTCAAACAAAGGCAAAATAGTGAATGTTACACAGTGTGTAAAATGGCCACATAAACCATCCAATGATAGGTCCTGTAAATGCGTAGACTTTCACATTTGTTCTCAAAAATATTCTTCATCTCTGTTGTAATGTGTTATTATAAATGACTCCCGGGGGAGGGGAAATCCAGTCTTTTGTGTAAAAACATTTGGACGAACTCAAAATATAAAAAAAGTATGATATAAATTTTTGCATGTATGTAGTGTTTTCAAAACTGTGAGTAACTGTTTTGAAATTTTGTAATTTTCTGTCGGTTTATTTTCTAATTGTATTCGCATATTGACACACTGCAGGAAAACTCAACTCGTCTGGGTCTTAATATTAATACGAAAAAGACTCAGATTATGTGCAACAAATCCTGTCCTGACCCTGATCAACCTCTTTTTAATAATGAACAGATGATTGAGAAAGTTGACAGCTTTAAATACTCGGTGGTTCACATAACTAAGGATAGAAGCATGCACAAAGAGCTCGCAATCCGCCTAGGAATTGCTGGACCAACTTTTAACATGATGCGTGTTGTCTGGAACTCGATGCCGATTATTCAACTCTTGTATAATGCCAGTACTCCTATACAGATGCGAATCTTGCCACCTAACTAAAGCTCAAAACACCAAACTTCTGAGTTTTGAGAGTAAGTGCTTGAGAAGAATATTAGGTATAAGGTGATTTGATTTTGTCTTGATGATGCGGCGGTGGACCTGGCTTGGACACGTGCTGCGCATGCCTCAGGAGAACCTAAACCCTAATTGCCTTTTTTTTAAACCTGCGGGCTCACGCCGTCCTGGAAGGCCGTCAATGACGATCTTTAGATTTTATTCGGCGGAATTAAGGGGCGCTGGATTGACGTCGGAAGAGGCAAAAATGCTGGCTGGCGATAGGGTCCCCTGGAGACAACTGATGATGTTCACATGTTCCACTTAGAAGTGGATGTGGAAAAGAAGAAGAAGATTCGCATATGTATAAAAATACTAGTACATTATAAAGTGTGGATATTCATTCGAGAAAACTCAATTTTGTTAATCATACAAAGGTACAATCATTGAAAACGTGGTGGGAGGGTAGATGTGGAGGGTTCAAAAAATGAAAACAGATCATGTTATCGCTATTTCGTATAAAAACAGCACGCAACTTCTTACGTGTTGAAAGTAAACAAATTAAATTTATTCGTGTAAGTTTGAAATAACCCGTTCCCAGTATCAACCGATCGAATGTAAATATTTTTGTTTACATATGGACTATGTCATAAACCAACAAAGAGATGAGCTTCAGATTTGGTTTACGGCGAAAAATATCTGTCACGTTTTTCGTATTGAAAAAAGTATAAAATAAATGGCGGGGTTTTGATTCCTAAAAACGGGTTGTAATTTTTAATTAAAATCACCGGATAAAGCAGGGGAGTGTTCTGGTATTTTTGTCAATTAAAAAATGTTTTTTTTATTGTGACTTTTGTACAATTATTTTATATCAATTTGTTCACTAATTCTACGTTCTGGGATACTTCGTGCAATCGCTAAAAACATCTAAAAATAGGAAAACCTCTGGTACAGATGAAATCCCTACTGAGATGCTGAAGCTCATCAGTAAGGAGATTGTGGATAGTTGCCTCAGATTATTTAAGAAAATTTATGATACGGGGGTTATTCCTCATGAATGGTTGAAATCAACAATCAAATATGTATGTAGAACTGTTGATTTCCCTAATAAAATAAAAATAAATAAATAAATAAAATAAATAACACTGCCCAAAAAACAGCACCCGAAGAAATGCAGTGACTTTCGTTTAATACGCCTGATAAGTCACGTATTAAAACTGTTTCTAAAAACTATCTATGCACGAATAAGAAACAAATGCGATCAATATCTTGATCAAACGCAGTTTGGCTTCGGTTCTTTTGAAACAAGAAAAGTACTGCTTGCAATCAATATCCTGCTGCAGAAATGTCGAGATCAACGGAAGAAAGTATTTGCATGTTTGCACTACGAAAAGGTGTATGATAGAGTAAAACACACCGATCTGCTGCGAGTATTTAAAAAACGCAACTTAGATGATTTATGTTTTATGAAAAATCTTTACTGGTTCCGGACTGCCAAAATTAGAATTATTGGTAATGCCAGATGAAATTAAATTCAGAAAAAGCGTACGGAAGGGTTTCATATTGTCACCGCTTTTGTTCAATATTTACAATGATTTTGTTTTAAAAAAGCTCTTGAAAAATATTTGAAAGGAGTAAAAATTAACTATACGTATATGGACACTATAAGATACGCCGATGACACGACATATCGGCTGATAACATAGCTGACCTTTAAAAACTCCTTATTAAGATAGATGATGCAAAAAAAGAATTGGGCTTAAGCATAAACATAAAAAAGACGAAGTGGATGGCATTTGGCAGAGCAAACTACTCGTGCATTACTTTACGGTTAGAAAATGAACTATTGGAGATGACGCACCAATTTAAATACCTCGGCAGTAATATTACAAGTCTGTGGACCCAGATGTGTAGGTGAAATGCAGATCAAAATAGCCCGTAGCACATTCAACGAAATGAGAACCATATTCTTCAATGACAAATTGAATTTAAAACTTAGTAAGGGAATGGTGAAGTATGTTGGGTCTATTTTGTTGTATGGCTCAGAAACCTGGACTTTGAAAGCACCTACTATAAACCGGTCGAAGGCATTCAAGATGTGGTTTCACAAAATAATGATTTGTATATCGTGGACAGATTTGGTCAGCAATGTAAAGGTCCTGAGGAGAGCTAATTGCAACAGATAGTTGTTAATATGTATAAAACGTCCATAAAATCTCCTATCTGGGTCACATCCTGCGTGGAGACAAGTGTAAAATCCTCCAACTTATACCTATGGGATAGATTGAAGGACAATGTGGACCTGGCAGAAAGCAAACGTCTTGGCCACGCAACATAAGAGACTGGACCAGAATGATATGTGTGGAAGAGTGGTTCTGGGCAGCGCAAGACATAGAGAGGCCTATTTAGAAGTGATGGACACCTGATATGCCACAAGAAGAAGAACAAGAAGTCGATACAATTTCATCTGCATAAAATATATTAATTTGTTTACGTAAAATATGTACATGACTTTTTAAGAAAATAAATAGAGCATTAGGTATTAAATACTACCGACCCTAAAAATTTTATTTCATTATTATTCTAGCCCTTGTCGTTTATTTTAAGTGGGTGATTCTGAACGCCGTGTATGTAAAATAATTATTTAAATGTGGCAAGTGTCGAAGGCTTCACCGCCAGCAGTTACTAGCACCCTATTGTAATTTCTAGAGGATGGATGGTACTAGAGCCTGAGAGCTAATAACTACGCGGGAAATCTCACCCTCCAGGTAGGTTGAGGGGATGAAACTTTGTATTTACATAGTTACATAGTTTGACACACCTTTAAAGGTTCTTTATGATATTGTCATATTATTATATACATGTATTTGTTTGTGGCAAAATAGGGCTTAAAGCCTCAGACCATTGCAGGAGACTGCTGCGAGATATTGCACAGATTTATACTTTTAAGCGTGTTGTCCATATGTTTATTGGAATATATGTGTATGTAATTTTGAATTTTTTTGCTATAATATAATAATATGTGTGGTGTTGTGGTCCCGTGATAGTATTGTGGACTCACGGAAAAATGGTCCTAGGTTCAAATCTTATTCAACCTTAACTCGATTCCCATTTTTCCAGCAAAAGTTATTTACGACTGTAAGGAAATTTGTTAAAACTATAATATATTTTTCAATAATAAAAACTATGGTATTTCTTCAAAAAAATTTTTTTTTAATGAACATGCTATCCGTACTTAATACAGAGCTCTTGGCCTCAAAGAGTTTGGGATACTTATTATTTTGTAATATGTTTGTATTTGTATGAATTTTTTTTTTCAAAAACAAATCACGGAGATATTTGAACTTAATTGTACATTATTATTGCGACAAAATTTTATTTTTCCGTTTTTTTTCAATCATAATTTATAGTTTTCTATGTAACAAATCTTTTACTTTGTTAAGGTTGTTACGGCTGTTGTTATGTATAGTGACAGTTTTGCAATAACAAGTGGGTGTTCTTTGTAGATACTAATAAATGTAATGTGAATTGAATTTAATTCCTATTTTTCTTTTGTTACAGGTAAATTGGACTAACTTTCATGCTCGCAACTCAACAATATTATTTTATGATTTCGTAAGTACAATTATATAGACGTGTTATAAATATTTGGTTTGGTAAACAACGTTACTCTTATGAGCGCTATTTATTAACATTACTTTGTGGTTAAAATAAAACTTTAAACCGAAGAAAAATGTTATACAAAATGGACGTTGGTGTTAAAACTAACGTTATCCATAGAAAAAGTTAGGATGGACAAACAGTCAAACAGTTTTAGTCATCAAAACTTATGATTTTTAAAGCTTGTCAGTTATGTCCCATCTGGAAATTGATAATATTTATATGTTTATTCATTATTTATGACCTAAGTTAATTACAACAGTTATATGAAGAAACATAGGTACAAGTAACTGAACAATAATAGCATAAAACTATGTAGCAAAGACAAACATGGGAAATGAAATAATGGTATGCAATATATGTATTATCGGCCCCGTAGTGTAATGGTCAGCGGGTTTGTCTACCATCCAAGAGACCTTGATTTCGATTCCTGATATGGTGATATGAAATATTGGTTTGAAAGGGTGTTTTTACATTATAATATTTTGTAGTCCCTGGACTGGTACCTGAAGCGTGAGACTGATCATCCTACCAATCTTTACAACAAAAACAACATAACTTATTAGCTCCATATGTTTTAATTTAATACTAAGAAAACACTAAAAAATATAAAAAAAAACGGTACGATTCATTAGTTAACTATACTTTGATTAAGAATCTTGTGTAGCTTTGAAACCAGTAAGTAGAAAAAAAAATAGCTTAAAAGCAAAGTTGTTTAATGTTTATTTTTATTATAATGAAGAATCACAAAGTAAGGGCATCAAATACACATTTTGTAAAATAAATATAATATTTAATTAATGCTTTGATTTCACGAACTCGTATAACATGTTAGTAGTCGTATACATAAATAACGCTCAGATATGGTATGTCATTTTTACTGACAAATACCGTTGATTTATCACGCGTGTAATTTGTCAAGTGGCT